>NW_019213669.1:304985-452378 GCF_002532875.2 Varroa jacobsoni
TCTATATACAAGAATACACCACATTTAAAGTCGAGAGTATAGGTTGTTAATAAAATATAGTTGGTCTTATTTTTCTTGGCTTTCTTGGCCGGCCCTCGGCTATGATACCTTACGACTCTAAAATCTTTTTGGACACTACCACGGAAGCCGTAAGGTAAGCACAGTTGGTCTTCATATGTGTCTCTTTAGTACCATACTATTGTGTCTTTGCTGTGAAGAAAATGTTTGGCACAGATGTCACGATTCCAACATGTTACCTACATAAAACTGCTATGTGGTAGCAGGCTCACTATATCCTTAGCCATTGTTTAGTAAATAGGGCTTTGAGCAAATGAGTGACAGACAGCTATAGATAGACCAGATGATTTGAACCGCAAACAAACAATTTGCTCTCTAGTCAAACACCAGTACGTGACCCATAGATGTGAAAGATTTGCATCAAGACCATCTCAAGCCTGTCTTATCCCAAATAAAAAAAAGAATCGACCTTTCTGCTGCAACGAAATATCATATGCCTTGGCAGGTTCCTGCCCGTTCAAGCCACCATTCCACATTTTCTGTTTCGGAAAGATATCTTAAAGTGGATGCACAAAATGTATGGACTCTGCGTTGTTTTTTTGTTCGAAATATCTTCAATCTTGATCTTTTTACTAACTAAACATGCACAGCCAACTATAGGTGAGAGGCAAGTTAAACCGCAATAATGGTCATCTTAAAGATAATCATTTCAATCAAACATAATTAGTTTTGAGTGGACCAGATGCCCTAGAGGAACAAAAAGTGGACGCTTAAACTGCTAACCTGGCGAATTTTATCTGAATTAATTCGGCAAAAGATGCTGGGGAAACAGTCTTAGAGCGGAGCGGTTTGAACGGCAATGCTTCGTGTAGCCGTTAAAATTGTCTGAAGTGGCGAAAGTTTGTATTCTAAATAGTGCTAGCAGTAATTTGGGGACAAATTGTTCAAAATGGTCATTACCATCACTTGGAATTACAACTACATGTACTACTACTACTACTAAAATTACAATTATATGTAATACACGTAATTGTGCTATTTTTTTGGACAGGAGTGCTTCTTCTATCCTCTAAGGCAAGAGCCTTACTTAGAGAGGAACTTACCTTGAACATTACTATTAACGCTATTTGAAGTATAATAATCTTTCTTTGTTTCAGATAGTAGTTATGGCTATATGAAGTGTTGCCAATTTTTTGTGCAATGCCTTTCGCAATTTGTCAAATTACCAGGTAAAATTTACTAAGTCAGCAGTTTATGGCGTTTACGCTTTAACTCGCTGCTCAGATGGAAACGCTTTAATCATTAGAAGAAGTCTTGAAAACTTTGGAAGTTTTGCTATATTTGTATTAGATCAAATCGTAGCTACACCTATTATACGGATAAGGAAGTATAGATACGTAGCTTAAAAGACATGTGGCCTTCATATGGAGATAATTTTATTTGTCAAGTGTTCTGGTAATATCAATTTGCGAGTGTCGCTGGCGCCCATCCATGGCAGTGTTTCTTTAAAAAAAAAAACTGAAGATTGAATCGTCATTAAGTCTTTGCGTTTGAAATCCAATACACCTACGCAAATTTAAACCGAGATGAACGTTGTTTACGGGGGTTCTCTATTATCGTTTACCGCCTCGAAATTTTAGGCGGATGGATTCAAAGGTGATTATAGATTGACGATCGTCGTTGTGGGACAAGTACAATCTGTAACAACTATCGATAACATCAGATAAGTTCACCGTAAGATAAGACCGATAAGACTGGTACTAGGCGGCTAGGTTAGAAAGTTAGCAAAAACCGTGGCAATCTGGAAAAAAAAAAAATTGTTCATCATATACTACCTAAAACTGTGAGCATGAAAGAGTTAACCGTATGTTAAGACAAAACACCATCTTAAACTTCAATAGTCACCACAGTGAAAATTCTCAAATTAGGGCCTGAGTCAGTTAGTTGACCGTTTACCGTATTCGTCAGGTCTAGCATTTAGGCATGTTTTTCTGCTTTTTAAGCTCACAGTCTAAGCTCACACAGAGAACAGAGAGTTCCATCCGATAAGAAGGCCATCACATTCATAAATACGTGTTTTGCAGGCCAACATGCCAACTACTGCTGGGACGGATTAAAAAGGTGGAAGCATCATTGGAAAAGTGTATGGACTTACAACTAAGACTACGTTAAAAAATAAAACAGCATTCAACAAAAACAAAGTTATTTTTGCAATAAGCTAAAAACTCTTCGGACTGGCTATACATGTGTAGACAGCAAGATTGGTGAATATGTATCGTATGTGTTGCGGTGGCCAAAGACTTATTATTATTATTATTGGTGCCTTTTAGAAAAAGAAAATTTTAATACCCCGATATGTTTGATACACAGACTACAGATTCGACTGCGCAAGAGTTGATCGAAGTAAACTAAAATTTTTTTCTTTTTTTTACCACTTATGGCGAGTACTATGCCAAGATATTCAAAGATTTTGTGGTGCTTACACGTTTATCTGTCCTATTATAGATATACGTGTGCCTTCTTGGGACAAGAGGGTTAGCCTTTATATTTTTAAGTGACTCGAGCTAGCAAAAATGACCCATAATTATACTACGTCCTCTCATAGTAAAAAGCTTCGTCAATGATCATCCTGGTAGTAACAGGACATGTAAATACGATTATTCGTCAATTATCCTGACACTGATTGGCGAGCAGGCAGCGCACTTTAGAAAGTAACGTGGTTGAGCTCATTGCTTAATTAAAGTTATCACAAATGATGGTGTTTAAGCAAGTGTGGCTCTTAATGAGTGATTTTCTACAATTTGCAAGGACCCAATGGAAGCGTTTATTCAATTTTATTGGAAGTGTTTATTAAATTAAGGTGGTTCTTCTCTATTTTAGAAATCATGGATGTGATATCGCTGGTGTCATTCTTGGATGTTCGTACATAGGGTCCGCTCTTTACTAAATCACATCAAATCATGTGAAAGATGGATGTAGCATTCTTGGAAATTCCAACACCTGACTGATACTTCCTTATGGCCACTCCCAAGTAAGTGCTTGCTGTTCGATACCAGATGTTCGTTCGTTCGCAAAGAATCGACTACTTTCGATATACATTTGGATGGCAACTCCGAATTTAGTTCTTATAAGAGAAACAAATAAAAAATAATAATTAATAATAGAAAAATCCCAAAATATGCACCATCCTAAATATAAATATAATACTGAAACGCAAATGTAAAAAAAGCTGCGATTGAGTGGGTGTTTTCAACTAGGTTACAGCATGTCTTAATTACGTGAAATCGAGAAAAAATGAAGGGACGTACAAGTACAACAGAGATGAAAAACTCAGTCATACATAAAATAAGGTAGGCTTAAATTCATTTTGACTTCTACTAACTTGTCAGCTAATCAGTTTCTGGGCCATATTGGGTGACATTTATTAAGATCGAAGCACGGTCGTCTGCTCATTTGTCTGTTTTTTGTGCTGTCTGAAATAACACTTAACGGCAGCACCGGACGTGAAAGTCTGTGATGTGCTTTTGCGATTTCTTATTATCGTTGTGTCAAAACAAAGCAAAGTATTCAGACCTTAAATCTTTGCAGTAAATTGTATGTACTTGATTACAAAGTTGACTTTTTTACCTCTGGCCGTTGTAAGCCTAAGTTACCCACCCTCGCTGTAAATATTTGTAAATGAATGCAATATATGTCTGACACATTGTAAATCCATTCGGTTTATTAATTTTTTGCACAGTTTTGCTTGGGGTTGCAAAATCTAAGCCATTTGAAAGGCTAAACAGATGTTAAAATTTTTTTTGCGACAGCAGCCATCACTTTCTTACAAACGCCAAATTCAAGTTATTAAAAAACCTGAACCGCAACGTATTTCGGCGGCAGAGCGCCAACCTTTGTTAATAAAAGACTTCAGCTGTATTTGCTCTCCCAGACTGCATATCACAGAAAAATATCTGTCCTTTTCCAGTCGCCGCCTGTAGCAGCGCAGGCAAACCCTAATTTATCAATCGCGTCTGTTGATGGCCTTGCCTTAGAAACGAATACTTTCCTTTGACTCAGTAAAAGTCGTACACTTAATATAAAAATGTCGCGATTACTTTACGGATCTTAAGTGACGCTTATAATAGCAATGATTATTCTTAGTATTTATATTTTAAAAAATTATCTTTAGTACGATAAGGTAAAGGAATACTGCATATGTTGGAATTTAGCTAATCAAATCCTAACATCCCATTTGAGTAATTTTACAAATTCTCTACTCTGTTGTCATAATATATTAATTTATTGTCAGTTCGACGTGACACTGATACGATCTTCAGGTAAAAATACATGCACTTAGTGCATACCACACGATTATATTATTCATTAGTGTTCAGCACACGATTTTGCACATATTGATGAAACATGTAAAAACAGATCTAGTTTATATATATGAACTTCTACAGAATCAATATAGTTCAGCATTAAGAACACAAGTTATTTGATATGTCAGTGACGTTATTTAGCAACTTATTCGTTAAAAAACACTATTGCATGCAGCGTGTTTACTGCTACCCTGTTTCAATTAGCCACAGCTGTCTTCCTTATACGCGCCATCACCAATATCTTCGCTTTTTTTTTGCCATAATATATCTTCGGCGCCCTTCTGGCACGACGGAAATCGGATAACTTCGTACCGTCGCTCACTGCATTTGCCTAGTTACACTCTTTCGTTGATTACTCATTTCCGCACGCTAATAATGCTTCACCTTCGAGCTTACGCTTTGCTTCAGCGCCACCTATCACGTAGACGACGCCGTTGGTTGGTTGGTTTAAATTTTTTTCATGCCCAACGTTACTTATTATATATATATATAATCAGTAACGTTGATATATATATATTATATCCTCGGAATCATCTAGTTTTAGGAACAGCATTACAAACTTGAGAGTATAGCCAGAGTGGATTCTGCTGAGAGTGGGGTTTTTCCTACAGACCTACGAAACGGTACGGCAACCATTCAAGCAATTACGAACCTTAATAATTTTACCTTACCTTGTCTTTGTTAATAGTCTACTTTCCCTTCTTTTCTGAGTGTTACTATCTAGTAATGATACTTTGTCAATGCTGAGATTTGAACCAACGTGGCAGAGTGTTTTTAGTTACAGTTACTATAGCAACACACTCAAAAGGACGCACATTAGACACCCACACCGCGCTGCCTTTGATAGTACAAAACCGTGCGGTTTTGGCAGGTCAGTTCTAAACCCTTTTAGTTCGGTAGCTTTTACGAGTTTTGTCGGACGTCGGTTTTGCCGTTGTTATCAAATTCTATATGAGCATGTTATTGGTCGCAAATTGAAATGTCTGTGCTAGCGGTTAGAGAATTCATCCTTAACCGTGTTCGATATGGCAGCTATCAATTATTTATTTTCTTAGCCGTTTACTAATACATATATTCATATTTAGTATACATACCGACAGGGATTAAAGAGAGCAAAGCGAAGTTTTTACATGATAAAAACGATCGCATTTTTTTATGTTTTTGATCAACAAATCGCGCATAAGGCGGATGTTCAGTTTCAAGATCATTTAAACCAGTCAATAAACAATTTTATGTCCAAAAAGTTCGTCACATATAGTCACGTGCTAAACCGCTTCCCGAAAGCTTAAATGCGATTCTGCGCCGCTCTTTCCAACAGTGTGTGTATATCTTCCTACATCTGAGAAACTAAATGTTGACTGGAACAAGATGAGTTCGCAGGCTCCCTCGTACTAATCGTACGCTTTTGTTTTCGTTCAAACTAACACACCACGGATTTTTTGGGTAATTTAGCACAAGGCATTTGTTTGCCAACACAAAATATGAGGCAAATTTTTTTATTCGATATTTAGTTTAAAAAAGGGTATTCTTAAAGAAGGTATAATATACGTATCTCTTACGTGGACTTCTTAAATGAATAATTCTAGACGCTCAATTGACAGGGCGGATATAAAAATGTTGTTTTCAATTTGTTTCCTTATACTTTTGGCAATAGGTAAGCGATAAGCGACGTCCTGTGCAACACTGTTTGATGCATTTGTCACATGGGTCACGAAAAGTAAGCAGAAATAAAAGGTGGATATTACTAAGCTTTCAACAGCCAGTTAAGAAGAACAACATCATTATTTCTTTCTCTATCCAAAGGATAGGAAATTCGAAAAGTTTAACAAATAAATGACTGAGAAGGTGGAATATAGCATTAGAAAGGTAACAGAAGATTTTCCCCTTTTTGATCAGACTTAGGGATGACGACTTCAGTCTACACATGACGGCTACCTTACTGTTAAGTAACCTCTTGAAGAAATGGCTACTTTGTTCAAGTCTTCTTAGCTGTAATTCTACTGCAGTTTGTAGCACCAATGCGGTCAACTAATTTCTTATACAATAGTGCTTTACGATTTTTGTTTTTATCTAATTTATTTATTTGTATTTAACTACCATCACTAAGCAACTATCTATTTCCGTGAACAATAGGACATGACAATAGGAATGCGATGTTAACAGATTGTACTATGTGATACGTTACGTGCGGGAAAATGTTTTATACGAAAAAGAGCAACGAAAGAAAAAATTTAGTATTGTTTTTACGACGATGCAGCACAAGACAGTAATTTTTTTCGGAGATGCTACAGAATTTTTCTTTAGCAGCACAAAGTATGCGTGAAAAATTTTGCTTACAAAATTTCTTAGACGTATTTATCTTACATCAAATGTGCGAAATAAGAAAGTAAAACGTTCACATTTTAGGCAATCACAAAAGAGGAAAATTCTTTTCTATGCCATGTCGTGCCCTTCGGGCACGTCGACGATCCATGAAGCCTATTTGTTCTTTTTAGTAGAAAAGGGCGCAGAACACCGTCAACGAAAAATTTCACAGCGGCATTGTTATCAAGACTGTGGTGAGTAAGCGCATGAAGTTAAGTTGTAAACATCTTACCTCACGCCAACACAGGCCAGCAGTGGCCAATACCAGGCAGTAGTATGCCCGTCACCGAGCCGCTGTCTCCAACAATCTAATAAAGGTTAGCTGTATTTGAAAAGTTAATTTCGAAGTATCGGTAAAACTCAATTCGAGCATTTTTCATCCATTGAACTCTTTTAGTGTACATGACGTGCGTCGTATTTTATCTAGCCTCTTACTGAGCTAGTAATCATGATATTATTTTTCCTAAGAAATATAATCAGATGCATAAAATGGACACACATGGACAACGCGACAACGAGCAGAACTATCAAATTAAGTAGATCACAGACTAACAAGAAGATATACAATTCGGTAGAACCTAAAAGTCAGATATCCGAAATATTGACTGAGCACTGGTTCTATCGAATCAAGTGACGAAAGGCGCAAGTAAACATATAGAACCGCTCACACTTTAGGATACGAGTCCTGAAAGCTATATTTGTTAAGCTAATGTCATATAACATACATTAAACAAGGATTCTATTGAACCCTTGAATATTTGAGGCACTACCTACCAGTTTGACTTATCGTACTTCTCGATGCAACTATCTGTGAAAATTGCTTCAATAACTGCAACACTATTCGAGCTCGACACCTCTTTAGCAATTCAGTGTTTAGTGGTGAACTAAGGATTTGCTAAAATACGTGACCTTTACGTGTCAACGTCAATTAAATGGCACTTTTTTTATATTGCTATTATATATATTATTTATATATATATATATATATATATATATATATAATAGCAATACTTATAGGTATTGCTTTATGTTTAGGAAAAAGATTGTATGTTCAACAAGTCGGATCCCTTTTATGCCTCCTTCTCCTTTCCAGCAACCTCGTTGTCTGACCCAGAACTACCGATAGCAATGAAAGTCCAGAGTGAAACCTTCTTATTAAGGAGCTCGTCATAAAAAAATAGATATTTTTAAAATGATCCAACAATGGCCGCAACTTTTGCTAAAAAAATGGTGATAGGGTAACGGCGATATCTGTGCATTCAGTGCAGTCTAAAATGGTTTCTACTGGATATATAGATATATCCCTAGACGTAGACATTACGAAGCACTAAACTTCACAAAGTTCCATTTTGACAACTTTCTTTGTTCAGTGTCATGCAATTAATACCGGTTCAAAGACGTAGTCCTTAGGCAGTCGTTTTATAAAGTATTTTTTACAAATATTATGTAATTCCGGGCTAATCTTCAGTTCTACATTTATGTAGATGTGTTTTCGATACTGCTTCGGTTTGTTGAACGTATCAACAAGCCTATAGAGCGGTGGAGTGACTGTATAGGCAGGCTTTGCAAACGTAATCCGTAACAACGTGGAGTCAGCCAAGGCTAGTATATGAGATCCACCGTCATAATGGTAGAATTTCAAATACACAGTCCTTAAGTTAAGAGCTTTGTGTAATCCACAGCTATAAAAATATAGCTAAAACGTTCTCCAGTTTTACTCGAGCTGGTATGCGTGGAGCCTTTAATAGCTGCTCGCTCGTTTACAATAATTGTCCTAGAATTGCCAGTTGTTTTATCTGAATACTCATAAGCTGATTCGCTAATTTCATATCGAAGGGTAAATGATGTACCTATACAGTAGGCCTACCATTTTATCCTTAAATTGCTACTCTGGAACTAATAGATGATGGATGTCTTGTTCAAATGAGGGCATTACAACGGACACAGAAAATGGTTAACCATTTGTTGCCGGCGAATAGACTGTTATATTTCATTCTCATCTGTGTGCATTAGTCAAAACTGACTAGTTACAGGGCATCGTTGAAGATGTACAACTTTAAGGTCGAGCCGCACATGCTTATTTAGAATTATTTATAGAATTTATTATAGATAAATTTGCCTAAATGATTCGTAATTGATGAAACATGAATTATTTCAGGCCATTTTTTGAAGTGTACTTTTTTGCGGAGGGCAGTTTCTTCCCCTATATGAGGATGTGGTGCTACCCTAATCCTAATGCTAAATATATTTGTTACAGCTCATTTACAGCTGGTGGCATTCCTTTGCCTTTCCTATGTTATTATGTATTTCTTCATGTTTGCTCTTTTTAGATGTTTTTCTTCTTTCGCAAGGATCTCTTATCTCTTACAAATATCTGTTAGAAAGTTGTGAAATCTATCATAACAGACATTCCTGCAATCAAACCAGCCTGGGTCGTGGGCTAAGTTTGCAGTTGTGGATTTGCTATTATGGTCCAAAAAATGCCATAGTTACCTAATGTATCCTTTTTGGCAAGAAAAGACGCAACATAAATGACACTTTCGAGGCAAAATGCAGACCTTATAATTCGCAAAAAGACGATGACCCTTGGAATACATTTAAGACATATAATACATTCGAAAGCGAAAACAGACAGCTAACCGCTGCTGCTAACCTTTCAATCGCCTGGTATATCTAATTTGCTAACTGAACATCATTTTTTATGGAGCACTGTGAAAAAATTTGATGAGACCACAATTGCAGAGAAACGTCTTGCGCAGCGCACACTAAACCCAATGAAGGCAACTAAACACAATGAAGGCTGCAGACTAACGTGCACGGGAGGTAAGACCCTGAAGTAATGTCAGACAACGATTTTCCTCTCCTTTTCCCATAGAAGGATAGTATGGAGGAGTTGCGATTTTTGTGCGTGAAATTTCGACGCTATAAATACTTCAGCCGTGAAACCGAGTGTACACAATAATGTATTGCTTTTTTTTATGTTAAAAAATCGACACGGGTGCGATGGAATAATAAAAAGTAAGTATTGTACCACTTTAAGTGTCTGGTATTACAGCAATTTTTACTCGCTTGATTTTAGTTATTTCTCGGCTATTGTTTAAGACTTTACTCTTAGTAAGTTATTAATGGCATATAGCTGGTGGGCTTTTGTTGAAAAAGGCAAAGATTGCTTTGGCGTGTCAATCACGTAAGTCAGTCGCTATGTTCAGTAAATATTCTGCCTGAGATCTACATAAGATTCAGTTCATTCACACAAATGTCCTTCTAAGGATACAAGAGTAATCTGTTCTTTCTAATCATTTCATTTTTTTCCTTGAATGATCGAGCCATTCTATGGTCAGCACCTATTCAAAATGGAATAATTCTTCCGGTTATGAGCTTCTATGGAGAGGTTTATTTTCGTGACATCTGAACAAACGTGGGGAACCAATGCTTTGAAATTCCCCATTTACGCAGCAATTCGCAACTCTTCGTGGAAGCTGTAAAAAATATAGCAAAATGTACGACATTCAAATTTTATTAACTCAAACTGAGTTATTTGTGTATTTGAAAAAAAATACTTTTAAATATAATCAGCTTTTATTAGTTTATATATTACTTATCATCATGCGATGAACGTAAAAATTGTGCGTAAAAGATAAACCGATTTGTTTGGATCTAAGAAGTTAAAAAAACGCCCTATTTTTTTCGGTTACAAGCACACCTGCGACATGCTCTTGCTTGTTTATCTGCTATTCACAGACAAAATTTCCGGTGACGGTGACATTGTAACATACTTGCTTATAAGGCTTTTTTTTTTCTTTTTTAAAGTATTTGAGTAATTTTTAGTTACAGTAACCAGATGCCTTTAAAACCACCTGTTTCATATAAGATGATTCACATCAGGTCTACATTGGCGTCACTTCAAAACTGAAATTGGGCTGTAGTAGACAAGTAAAATTTGCCTGAAATGTCTTTATTCAAATTTAAGCTAGAGCACTATGAAAATGAGTGAAATTTCTGCGAGAAGTCACTTTATTTTTTAATTTTATGACGATGGTGACACGAACGATGCCAAGGCCGATAAAAGATATATGTTGTATATGCTTCAGATGCCTTAACGGAGAAAATTAGCTAAAGATGGTTATGTCATCTTCATTTTGGAAATTTCGATGCGAAGTATATTTGTTGTTGTCGTCGTCGTCGTCTGCTAATGACGGAAAAATGTTGATCCAATTATTGTAAAACCGACACAAGTCGCCATGGTGACGCGAAACACGTAAAGGTCCACTATCAGATACGTTTAGACGATTTGCAGAAAGATGATTATAAGAAAAAGAGCAGTACGAATGGGCATAAAAGATCTGCATAATCGTATTTTCATTTGTAAAACTTTACAGAAAGTCAATGAAATCGAGACATCCCTAAAGAGGTTGATCACGAGTGATAAAACGCACCACATATGACAATAATGTGTTCCGTAAGTTATGACGAAACTATGTCGAAAGCAATAGTATGCTTTTTGTGGGAATACACAGAAATCGTGCATAATGAGTTACTCTCAACAGCTAACCAGGCTAGTATTAGCCATTAAGTAAAAATCGACCAGAACAGAAAAGACGTGGTCTTCTACCATGACAATACCGTACCGTATACATTTTTAGCTATTCGGCAAAGGTTGAAAGAACTTGGATGGAAAATATTAATGCACCTGCCGTACAGCCTGAATCTTATACCATCAGACTATATAATCCGTCTCGGTCTTTGTAGAATGGTGGTAATTTAGTTCGGAATTTAAATGAGAGGGATGCAAAAATCGCTTGCTACGATTTTTCGCCAGGAAGCCGCAGGCGTTGTACAGTGACGGAACTGTAGTGTAACCAGAAAAATGGCTAAAAGTTGTCGACCAAAATAATGCGTATATAATGTATTAATGTTATTTTCAAATATAAAAAGGTTTGTTTCCTAGTTTCCCTGAATCACTCGGCCTGGAGGACCGTGATCAGGTTCTCCTTCTTTAGAGATAAGCTTGAGCTCAAGCAAGAGTTCTCAGTGTGCTGCCTTTCTGTTGAACCCAGCCTTTCAAGATCGTCTTTTTTTTTTCGCATAGAATTTGAACCTTCTGTCTTTCTTTGGCCTTTCTTTCTTAATTTAGGTTTCTTTTGTTTTTGGAATTACATATACAAGGACCGAAATTCTTTCTATCAACGATCAATGCCTGATTCCAATATTGGCTTGAACGTCGCATGCCTGATGTAACAGTTTCCAGTAGACAAACGTATATATTGCAATGTAGGAAATTGTAGGAAAAGCCCATCCCACTCTGGTGGAATAACCCTGAAAAATGCCATACCTCGTAAGCGATTATGTTAGGTAATATGTGAATCCTGTGTTGGATCGGTCAACTAATTTTTTCAATACTGGAGATTATATTTCTGATGCCTCAGCGGCATGTCTTAGGATTTTAAGCATAGCAGGCACGTAAGATATCTTTCCCCAGGGTCTCCTTAGTTTCCAGAAGGCTTTATGCTTTGCTTCGCTTTAAGATTTTATGATATTAAGCTCAGTGGCACAAACATAGTCTGGCTATTAACCATCCAGTAGATTTATGATCTCTAACGCTGAAACCAGGGCGTCTCTGCACCCCGCGAAGAAATGTTTTTGTCAAAGAACAATTAGAATATGGTCTAATACAGATTCTTGCCTTTAAGAAACCAATGGAATTTACTACGGATATAAGAAATGTTGTGTTCTTTTTTATGTTAGGCATAATTCTAGCAATTCCAGGAGTAATATTGATTATTTTTGCGGTAACGGTTCTTAGGCCAGCTTGCATAACTTAGTCAAAATGGATGCCGGGATATTTTTCTTGCTTTACCATTATTGTTAATTTTGCTGGGATTGTAAGTTCAATCTTGGAATATTTCTTTTTCCAAATCAGCAGAACTGATCCTGACTGGGAAAAGTTTATTACATATAAGGCACGTGAGATAGTCGAGGTTTGGAATCGTACGTAAATACATGTAGCCAGCCGTCTAGAGCAATACTTAAGATCAAAACCGGACGTGAGATCAGGTACTTTCAGGCCTAACTTCAGAGCATTCAAACATGTGTTTCGTATTTTTCAAGAGCTTTTAACTGAGTAGCTTTCTTCCGTCAGCTTATTTGGCGAACGAATATGGGGTTCCGAAGAACGTGCATTATGGTGGCAGTTGTGGTGAAATTAAGTACAAGTGGTATCAACGTTACAGATATGACTTTCGGATACTCAACGTTGAATGCAAGAGTCATACCGAGAGCTTCGCGATATACGAAAGAACCTTGAAGACAGCGTTAATTTTCGGCGACT
Source organism: Varroa jacobsoni (assembly GCF_002532875.2). Lineage (NCBI taxonomy): Eukaryota > Metazoa > Arthropoda > Arachnida > Mesostigmata > Varroidae > Varroa > Varroa jacobsoni. The sequence continues at coordinate 318,060 of NW_019213669.1, forward strand.
TGTCACAGCTGTTACGAACAGAAACAACTCATGCTGAAGTGTCGCCGAATCACCCTTAATGATTGTGCTCTATTGTGAGGAAAAGCAGATCCGTTAATAAGTGCCTGAGAAGATTCTTGACACACAAAAGAGTAGCCGAATTTTCTGCAGCGCTTCGTTGAGACGTGGGTATAAGGATACGACATGGAAAACAATTGTCTGGGTATTGCTTCAAAGCCCAGACCGAAGGAAACTGCGTGATCTAAGTCAGATTCCAAGCGCCTTCTCATTGTCTACATCGACAATCGAGAGTGAATTCTGTATTCATGTCGGATGGTTCTGCTGTAATTAAGGACCTTATTAAGAGGATTGAGTGTTTCTGTTCGTCAAAATGAGCTTGGAGGAAACGATGTGGGTTCTTTATCAAAATAGTGCACAGGCTCGTGCGTTGCTACTTCTATTTTGTTTGTGCGAAGAAAAAACCCAATGCTTGTGTTACTGCAGCCCGATATTTTCCAAATATAATCCGCTGAGACCTCTTTTGTTTTCGAAGGCTCAAAAGTAACTAAAAAGAGCACGTTTTCCGATGTTCAAAGGAGCCAATGCGGAAACGAGAGCAGAGCTGAGTTTTTTTTTGATTTTTGCAATCATGTTTGGAAACTATTTAAGTGATTGACACACGGGCATTAAGTCCAGCGAAGGTTATTGCTAAGAGAAGACCTTGAAGGACGATTGGACAATTTAAATGTGTACTCATCATTCAGAGCTGAATTTTAGAGTGTATAATACACTAGAATTAGATTTTTCTGTCGCAAACTAGTCTTTCTGTCTGAAATCACAAGAACTATCGCTTCTGTAGTACAAATGATGTGGCTGTTTGTATTTACGCTCGCAGTATTCGTAAGGATTCGTTACAACCTCTGTCGTTTTGAAAGACAATGCCTTTAGCCTTTGGGACTAAAGAAGGCTTATTCTTTCCTCTATTGAAGTAAATTCCAACAACTAATCAAAAGGGTAGACTGAATCGCAACCTTGACTTACGACAGCCAATGGGCGAAAGGGAAGAATCGTTTTTGGAAACATTTCTTTTTAGCTACCTGGGCGAAATAAATCAGATGTATTATTTTTGCTCTCGCAAGCATTATCTACTGTGTACGTACATGATAGATCAAACGAAGCACGTCAATGTTCTGTATAAGTGGCAAATCGAACACTTCCGTTCAGAATCTTACCACATCACAGATTTATAACTAGAGTTATTATTCATAAATCAGATAAATATAATAAATAATAAAAATTAGATAAATCAACCGTAGGAATGATCCTTAAGGATCAATTAAAAGAGTTAGAAACGCTGCATCTGTTTGAGTCGTATCACATTTAAAGGTCCCAGTCCAGCAGACCTGTCAAAATCGACTTGAGTGTCTCGTGTGCACATGTGTGCTTCAACTCCAGACGAGCCAGTTTGAATAATGTATAGTTATTATAATTCTCAATAGCTGAAACGCGAATATATGTACTATGCGACAGAACGTGATCCGGACGACGACAGCTACGTGTTTACTTCAATTGTAGTACGTAATGTGATCATAGAACGTGTTTGTAAAAGACCTGAAGAGTATATTAGAAAGCTCTGAAAGCCTCTAATACTGGTGGTACTCAAAAATGGCAGTATCCAAGGCAGCTGCTATGGCTAGTATTTTGCAAGGAATACAACTCTTATCTTTAGTAAAATGGAATACTAACAATTGAACTATAGTACGTCGAAGGAACGCGACTGAATAAAGAGAGAGAGGGAGAATCCTCCATTTGTGTTTACTGCTAGCTTTCAAAGCGTAAGTAAATATAAACATTTTTTAGTTTTCCTTATTAAACGTGTTTTCAGGTAAGAGGAATCATTAGCGGAGAGGCCAAACCGCTTTTACGTATCATACGCTGCCTAATATTATTGTAAAATTAATTAGTAAGTATTTGATTATTTATGCAATATATATGATAACACACTTTTATTTAAGGGTCTTGTCGCAATGGTGCACGTGCTCATATAGCCAGCGTGCTTTTTCGTGCACGCAAGAGACTGTATGAGGGTGTGCCATTCTCACATCATTTTGCGCAATAGATATTGGTAAAATGTTGCCGTAAGATCCGGTAGTTTCGTGTCGAAAATTGCTGTTTTCAAGCTTAGAAAATACCTATTGGTACGCTCAAGCGTGTGCTCATCAGTGACGTTGAATTCAATGTGAACTAGTAGGATTTCTACTTCTGTCTTCTTACACTGAAATGGTAACCTAGGGCATTTTCTGTACGCACCCCTAATGGTGTTAAGCCTTTCAGTTTTCTTGACTATACCTTCAATATATGGGTCTTTTAGAACAAAAGATTTACTTATAGTGATGCATTACGCAAGGACTTATATTGCACCTTGTGTACTTTGGGGTAACTGTCGTGTCGTGACGGATAATTCTTATTGTTTACAAATTGAGTTGGCCAACGGAATCTACATCTGCTATCGGTCCGCTTTAAGGACTCGTCTATTTATTGTGGTATTTGGCAATAACAACCTATCATCGCGTTCGTCAACTTTTGTTTATCGTCTGTATACATTTTTACAAATACCGATTGGATTATTAAAATTGTATACAAAACATACGTGCAAAGCGGGGCTGAAAATTGTACCTAGAAGACAATGGAAAACGGCTTTGACGGTGTTTGGTTAGTTCCCATTAACTCTAATACAGGAAGTCCGGTTGCTAAAAGTATGCTAAATATTTATGCCTTTGTACGATCCACTGCTGTTAACGTTCCGTGAAGCCGCCCAATAGAGCTTAATGCGTCTCCTAAAGTTAGTTTCTTACAAACACGTCGCTTTTGAGTATTCCGATCACCTTAATAGTTTCCCCCTGTAAATACGCGATCTTATGCTACTTACATTTTTTAGTGTTATATGTGGCTGAGATGTATGTTTTCTCATCTGCGAGCGTGTTGAAAGGGACATATTGATCAACTCGCTGGTAAATCAATGACCTCAAGTTTTCGTACATCCCAATAATATAACGTATAATATCGCAATACGACCCATCTGGTTTCATAAAATGTTTTCAACTGCATTAAGTAATTCGTTGTGAAAGCGATGAAAAAGTTTTGGGAAGTCAATAGATTTTTAGTTTAATTTTGGTTGGTAAGTACGATTTATATATTACCCAAATGTTTGTTTTTAAGCGTCAGTCGTCGTTCAGTTGTTACAGCTTCGACAAAAGCTGCAGCAATCGTAAGTTGCAGTTTGATACTTTAGTCCCAGCTAAAGCATAGGTACTGCCCGACTTAGGGTTATCTTAATTAGAAGCTTAGTTTTATTAATGCAAATGCTTTCAACAGGCTATGTCAATTAAGTACAAATAAAACTATACCATTGTCTAGCCTAGCATTGACCCGATAAAGATTTAGTACTGGCTTTGTAAGTTAGCATCCAGCTCAGTATTAGCAACCTTGTATTGAGTGGAGGGAACAATAGTTGAAGAGTGGAACACAAAGAACAGTAAACTACTTAACAATGGGAAAACAAATCACATCTTGGTGATTTCTTAGTTACTAATACTTACTAATAATACGATGTACTGTCTTTCGCTGGTAAGATCTGCAACACGCTTTAAGCTATGTGAAAACACTTAGAAGCAAGTAAAGGTAATAATGGTAATGCGGTTGGAAATTTGAACATTTCCACAAAATAAGTTATAATTTTATGCGATAAAGAGTGTGCTTTCTCGAGCAGAAGATCGACTTAACGTGGCGCATCTTGAAATTCTCTATTTTAGAGCGATGTATAAGATTAAGTTGTCTTTATCGCTAAATAGGACAAAGCCCTACCGCATTGTCGTGCTCAGTGCTATAGAGATATTTATATAAATAAAGGTGTCAACAAAAACTAAGTAATGCATATTTACCAGTGGGCCACTTTCTATTTGTTAAGAGATTACATACGCGATCATCGTTTTATCCTCTAGAGAACAGGGAAGCGTGGATTCCACCATATTGGTGCTTATAATAATGGCAGCGGTTGCTTTATCTAAGACGTCCATGTTGTCCGGTTGGTGCTGCGGTAATAATAGCGTGGTTGCCTTCTAGTTCCTCCTAAACTCCTTGACCTTCTAAAACTAAAAGGTTCGAAACCAGGGCGTAGGCACATCTTGCTTCGTGCTAGAAGTCATCCATCTGAAGGAACGTTAAACAACATTAAGTGGATCTTGAAACATTTAGAACCTTTATGTTGTGTAGCATGCGCAACCTATGTAAGTTCTGACTTTTGTATGGTGTCAATATTATTACAGAAAACCTTATTTTCTGATGAGCATACTCAAAAGCCCGCAAATTGAGATTTTTCTAGGTAGCCTTACGTCTCATGTCGGACTATCTGTTCAATTTAAAAGATATACATTGGTTCAATAGTGTCCCTCTGGTTTAAGACTGACGCCCGGTGTCGCTGTTAGACATTCCATCCATTCAGACTCTCTAGTCTGATTGTCTACGGCCGGAAGGTGTGTCTATGGCCGGGTTCAAACCCGGATCACAACGTGTCCTTAAGATTAGTAGGCAAAAGACCTAATCCCCACTTGCGAAGTGTCTAAAGACTATATAACTAGATTAATCATACACAACGACGTCGAACCATTATTGAGTAAACGACATTTGGTTCCTATTCAAGTTAGATAGGCTCGAGTTTTTATTCAATGTTCGCACAACAGGTGTTCTCTTGAAGAACCCGTACTAGAATTTCCTGAAAAGCTATTCCTATTTAAATAATTTCGAACCTTAACCGTCGCTTCGAAGCCATGCTTCTTTGAGATTTGGAAAGATTTTTGGTTGGATTGCTTTTGTCATGGTCAAGCTATTAAATTGTCCTTTCAACACTTAACACAAAAGTTTTGTCGACTTGAGGTTTTTGGATACGGATTCGTAGCATTCGATGGTGTAGACATGTGCCTTGGGAATCCATTCTACCAAAATGAATAGCAACAACTTGACTGATTATATCCTTGGCGGTAGTGACAAGCGCCTTAGTGGGGATGCGTAAACAGTTAAATTTCAATATTAGAAAAGGTATATAGATGCATTTGAACTATTTCGCGTTATATGGGTTATAAAAATCTTGCTGAGTTCATAGAATGGATTCGACAAATCTGCCAGGGGTCTAAATAACGGTACAAATGGGCCGTAGCGTGTCTCGAGTTCGATTGATTGAGGTGGGCGCTGAAGTCCCCTGCAATAACCACGGGGAAGGCAAAATAACAAAACAGCGTTTCCGGTCCACTAACTAGCTTCTTTAATTGTACGCACGTTGATCTTGAATCAGTCGACTGAGCAAAGGCTGCTATGAGACTTAGTCACTGGTCCACAAAAGGAAATGACATTGTTCCTCACTGGAGTAAGATTTCCTATTTTATAATTGTAGAATACGGGGGCGTCTTTTCTAGGATGGCCTGATTCATTTTTTTCCAGAGTAGAATAGTGTATAAAATAGAAACGTGGTAAATTAAAAAGGCTAGTTTTCTAAATCTCGGTTAGTACGAGTACTTCTATATTCTCTAGGGCTTCTAAGGAGAAGAACGAGAGGGTTGCAGCCTCCTCATAGTTTGTACAATTTTTAGCGTCTCCTAAAAGTTCAACCGCGCTACAAGCTCCGTAATAGTCTTTGCAAGCGTCTGCGGCGATTCAAGGTGTCGCGTACTGGAGCCGGCCGCTCAATCGACAATGCAGCTCGAACCTGCTTCACCAAACTGTCAACTGCTGGGCACAGTCTAATTGTTCGGCTTGGTCCTACCTTTCCTAGCAAGCGTTTTTTAACGGTAGCTTGGTGCGGTGGGGATTGATCCTTTTAAAAATGACTTGGCTAATAGAACGTTCGGCTTTGACAGTCCGATTAAGTTTGTTATCCAAACCCCATTGATGAACGCTACATGAACATCTTCTGATCCCTGCGTTTCTCGACTATAAGATTTTTACATCTAAAGAAAGTCTTATCCTTCTAGCAATAGCAATCCGGCTATTTTACTTTTGTAACTGAACTGTCCGTTTCCGACGACGGGACGCGATGTTCTATAGAACGAAGGAACCGAAAATAGTGCATTGCAATAATCATTTGCCGTTTTGTAGTCCTGGTTGAAGAAGGAATAGAGGGAGAGAACATGAAGTTTGAATTTCGTTTGCAAGCTGATTTGCGTCTCGGAAAAACTCTCAACATTGTGGGCATATCCGTGCAAATACCCCAGCTGGTCCACGGGTATTGTCAACATACTTCACTCACTGGTGCCGCATGAATAATCATTAATGTTTTCTTAAGAAGCGTCTCTATCAGCGCGGGATCCACCGCTAGCGCTGTTCTTCGTAGCGGAGAATAACTTGGGCTGTCCTTTGAAAACGTTTCGTACTCTATTTTCGGGCACCATCACTGCTACACACTTCTGTTTCACTTGACAATTTGGCACCTGCTTTTCGAACTCCATGACTGAATGAAATAGGAATTTCACGAGGCTCATATGTTCAAACATGCCATGAGGTGTTCCGTGGACCAGTCTGATGTGGGCATTGAGTACACCTTACGGCGTCGTTTGCCTGCTGGGGTGATGGTTATATCGCTAGTCCTGCAGGTGACATCTTTCTACCTGCAGGTAAACGTTTCGTTAAAATTCACGCTGCCTAGTTGTGACTGTTGTGATAGGGAATGCGCTTGTTTTCGAACGCTGATAAAGACTGCGATGAATGTAGACTGTGTATAGTCTGTAGCTGTTGATATTTTTGACTCCAGTGAAGCATCTGCACAGCCGGCTCGCGTTTGTTGTAGGTTCTGTTGCAGGCATCGACGTGAGTTCCGCTATCCCGATGTGTAAAGGGCACCTGGAATGATATAAATGCGTGTCCGGGCGTGTTTATTTGATATGACATAAATTTCAGCAAACCAAAAAGGGAATGTGTAGCCGCTCTAGCGGGGTCGGTCATTCTCGACAGAAAAGTCGTTCGTTCATAACCCCTTATAAATTCGGAATTTGCACGGAATGAAGACGGCTAGCATAGCCCAATAGGACTCCCTAGGCCAGGAAACACACCCCACGCAGCAAAGCTGATAACTAGCGGAATATATATATTTGATACTGAAAAAAATTATTACGTTACTACAAGCGCTACGAGATCAACCGCAATGTTATACTTAGGTTTTCAAACTGCATATTAATGCCACAGATGTACATTTACGGTAATATCGCTATAGACGGTATTACCGTCTATGGCGATATTACCGTAAATGCGAAGCAATGATCTAAAGGATTGTAAGCATCGCACACTGTTCGGATTCAAGTTAGCTAGTGTGCGAATATCTTAGCGGTTCTTCACTGCAGGCCGCACGTTTGAAACCACGACTCTTGTGCCTCGTACCTTTTGATGACATGTGGTGGTAATTTGTATGTGACTGAATATGTTTTATACTACAATTCGATAGGATTCGAATAGGAAATAGGACCGAACTTTTTCTAGCTCAAGCTGAAGCTGGGTATAAGATAGGCGAGCATCGCTCTACTGGATAGTCTCTGAGTCCAGCAAGATCACTCGTGTTATACTACTACTCTGGCAATAGTTTAAACTGATTCCAAGCCATTAATGAAAACGCTGCAGCTTCTAATTCGTTAGTCAGAACGTGATCCATAGAAGGTTTTCGGAATAGTTTTGAATAGGAAATTGCATGGAACATGAGATAATTAACCGAGATGCCCAATTTGAATGCAACCAATGGCATATTTTTTAGGGATATGAATGCACGTATGATACACACTGCTCGCTAAGACTGTATATTTCGTTTGCTATATAACATTGTCGAGCACTCTGACTTCCCCAGCACTTTTTATGGGAGAAATGTTTAAAAACAAGGGCGTAACAAGGCCTGTACAAATCTCACTTTATTCGCAATCGTATCAAAAATACCTGCTATCACAAACCTTTAGTTAAGGGACAGAGACTGCAAATCTATCTTAGTACATTTCTGTACACTAAAAAGCCATAGGCACACGACACCAATTCGTACGTAATGATTACTTCAGAATCCAGGTGTAATTTTATTTCGACCTGGGTGCATCGCTAACATCCAAAACAAACATTGTGTATTGCTATTGGGCGCTGTGTTTACCTAATACACGTGTTCCCTTCGATAATGACACTGCAGTCTTTTAGACGTCAGGCAAAGAATATATTTAATTTTTCTATAAAACAACTCCAAATATATTTTAGCAAATAGAAGATAAGTATTTTTTTTAAGTAACGACTGATTTTTTTGTTTCAAGTTCTATATCCGGCCGATCAGACAGTTGCTTCTCAGCACTAAACAACGCCTGTCTACGCTCGGGCTCCGAACTTGGACCACAACGTACCCCTAAGATTAGCAGGCAAATAGCAGACAGTTATGAATGAAGGTAAGGAATAAAAATATTCAAAACAACTGTAGGTATATCACATAATACTTTTAATTTTAAATTTCTTAAATTAAAAAATTTCAATTTTTTAATTTTATTGAGATTGGGATTTTATACCTTTTCAAGCATTTACCTTAGAAGGAAAACCGTTTTGTTACTAAAGCAAGGCGATGGTAATAGACTGAGCAACGAAAGTGCTTTCAGATAATACATGAACCTGATAACAAAAAAAGAAAGCAATTTTCAAAAAACATAAACTAAAAAACCATTGCTCGAACGAATAGAATTAATCGCAACTTGTCTAAGTTGACCGACCCTATCCCCAAATGACTAGGTTATACGGCGACACTAACCGCGGCAAATACCACTTAAGGTTGCAAGTATCATTGAAATTCTTTGACAAATTTCGCCTTTCATGAAAAGTCAAGCAGTTTGAAGCAGAATTATCAATTAGTGCCCTCATACGATTTTGCTCGCCACGAAGAAACGCAATCGAATATAATATTGAGACCTATTCTGGGATTTTATAATGATTACAATTTGTTTTACAGAACCCTCAAATGAAACGTTATCCTTACGGTGACGGCATAAACGACATTTTCATAAAATGGTACCAACTATAAAAATGCCTTATTACCAATTAAAAATATGCATAAAACAAGCGTCAAGGGCTACAGCTGATACTGCCTGATTTTAGTAACGCGTTTTTATTCTATGATAGTCTTATTTGTGAATTCTTAGGTTATTTTTAATATGTGTTATCATGTAAGCGGTAGTTTGTGAAGGCAACGTACAGTGACTAGTGCAGTGTAAAGCTCATTTGTCCCAAAAAACGTCGTGCGTTGCTTAAGAAATACTATAGATATTTCACGCACAGAAACGTAGCAAATAGATTGACAGAAAAAAAGAGTGTTCTGACGAAGCTGTCTAGTTGAAGTAGTCTAGAAGAAGTCTATGTAAACACACACACTTAAGTGGCCCTGAGAGTTATGACGAATCGATTGAAGCTTGCAGTTCAGCTGAGGTTTTGTTTGCCTGAAGCAGTTGTTCTTTGTCCGATCGAAACGTAATGCGGTTCACGTTGTGAAACTATTAGTTCTTCTGACCACGACATTATGGTAATGTTAGAAGTGTCACAATCTGACGCTCATTAGGCTAAGGCTGGACATTGCAAATATGGTAACTTCTGGTGGGCTAGTCCTCTTGGTGCGTTGCACTAAATCAGGATAATCTCCATTTGAAGAAATATACAGTCGTACATATTAGTTCAAGTTTTATTCATTAAAGTTAATTAATATACGTGCCTAGGCGAAATGGCGTGCAGTATTTAAACAGATAACGCAACGCACGTCTCCAAAAAACCGTCGTTGCAGAAATTAGCTGTCAACAATCGTCCGAAGGGAAGACGACGCATTTGTTTCAAAATGGTCTGCATAAAAACTTACTGATCCATCCGCAAATTCTTGAGACAACTAAGAATATCCTAAGGTAAATAAATGCCATTCAACATCGTACTTCCTTATTTGTCAGAATCGTAACAACGAGTAAGGATAACAAACCTTTACGTACCGGCGTAGATCTCGCACAGCTTTGTGCTGTTATTTGAAATTGTAACAACGCACCGTATAAAGGCGTGCTATCATGTTCACTTCATGTTTCTAGATAGATGCTTAGCTATGATGCATTGTTTTTTAAGCTAGTATCACATCGCGTACGTATCTGTGTACTTCTATACGTTTTGTCATAGCATACATTGTATCAACTGAACGGTCATTGCAGTTATACAGTAGCCTCCGAGGCCTTCACATGCCTATAGTTAGAGTGCAGATTGCGAGCGATGACACTGTTTTGTTATGATTTCTGCTCCCATAACAAGAGTTGTCGAAAACGTGGCCATTACTTGTTTATTATATTTCTAGTTGAATTTCCCATGGTATTCGGGCCCACGGTCGCCCAAATCATTTGTCAGCATATGAACGAAGCAATCCATTATTGAATACAGACTTCTATATTGCGAAAATTGATGGTACCGCCCTTTCGTATTAAACAGGATTCGTTTTAGATTGCCGTAGGCTAAAGCACTGCATAGTTTGGTAATCATATGCTGCTCGTGTAGCCATTCTGTATGCAGGTCATAGACCTTTTTGCTCGTATTCCGCTATTTTTACCAAACAAGTGAGCAAACAAACTGTACGGATAGGCAGTAATAGATTTCTCTTAGTAGCACGTAAGCATGTACATTAATAATAAACGTAGATATAAAAGACGTTTTACGTTCTTTTTAAAAGAATTACCCGGATGGAAAGCACTCATGCAATAGATATGTACGGAGAAGGAACACCAAATTCAAGAGTGATCGTTTGATCGTAAAATACGTTTATTGGAAGAACAGCGAAGTTTTCGGTTTGTTCCACACTTCCATTTCCGGTCTCACCTCCTAACTGACGGTTTGCCATTTTCTAAATTTATGCTACTTTCTAATAGGTTTAGACTCATCGTGTTACAAGTAGAAAGAAGGAGACACTATAGTTCAATCACTCCACTTAATTAAAATGAATCGCATTGTCAAAAAACGTGTATTATTTATCCTTAGGCAACTTTACATCTTCATATTTATGGTATCATGCACGACTCTAATGTTTATTGCATATGTTGAGACAAGTCACGTATTTCGGTCTCGTTATTCAGTAGTATCTACAAGGGCCCGTAAGGTGGGCTGGATCATCGCGTGATCAGGCCAGGCAAATATCGTTCGCTGTGCATAATAAGACAAGGTTTGGATTTCAAGAAGACGTTTTTATGTACTAAAGCTTGTAGCACACCCGTCTTCAAATGCTATTTTGTTTCGAAATATTGTTCCCCGTATAACGATAATAATATTTATAGGCTCTTAGGTAAGACATTTGAAGGTCTGCTTAGTTTTGACAAAAACCTTCAAACTAAAAAAAAATCGATACCCTTACGAAAGGGCGTACTTGCGTAACAGCTGGGCAATTAAAACCCACTGCGACGATGGGAAATACTCAAGTATGAAATAAGCGAACTATATCATCGGGATTTTGAGATATATATTATAACAATCTAGTTCAAATGGGCTTGAAAAGCATTTTATCCATCGGCAAATTCGTCCGCGCACGTGATCCTATCGAGGCGCTTTCGTTTACTAAACTCATACGCAACACGAGATGCCTGTAATAGATACGCTTTGCTCGTTCCTTTTTTCTCCGTGCAGACGTGTTTTAAAATACTTTCCTTTTCAAATTGATTAATCAAAAAGATTAATATCTAGCATTATAATGCTACTAATCGATCTAAGTTAGGTTGTTTGCCAGTGTTTGGACGGAGCCACTAACAACGGAATATACAGTTCTGCAATCTGCTTTCGTATGCAAAAAATATATTTGGGTTTGTAGTCAACTGACGTAGCCAAGATTCGTAACACGCCTCGACCGTCCATACGTAAAAGTGATGTTACAAGCCAACCTCCAAACAGTCAATTTTACGTATGGACGGTATAAAAAATCTGTATTAGACTTAACTCTAAGGGGGCTGTTTTGTAACGACACGTCTAACACGGTTAGACTCTCACTTAATCTACCAAAGCTAAACGGGAATTACACAAAGACTAAAATGCGCATTACTTGTCTAGGTGGCCAGTAAAGAGCCCCGCAAGGATAAAACTATAAGTAGTTAAGGTGGACTTCATGAGTGTCGAGGTTAGTTTACCCAGTAACCGGCCTGGGTTTTTTTTCAATGGCCTAACATCTAATTTCATTTAGCTAAAAACTATTAGTTTGAATGACACATTTGTCACCTGCACCCTGTCGCTTTCGTAGTCATAATATGGGGGGCTATGAATGTCTTTATCTTCGAATTAAATGTTATACATTTTTCCTAATCGAACTCCCGTTATGGCGACAAAGATATGAAGCCGGGTCCACAATCAGCTGGCCACGGGAAGGTCCTCGGCTGAATCAGTCGCAGCTGAAAATGACGTATGACAGTGTTCGAACTTTAGCAGTTATTAGTTTGAAATTAGAGTTTGCGGTGGCTACCTTAAACTAACGTCAAACTAAGCCATACATATCGTAATCTAAAATTAGATTTTAGTTTTATTTAAGTGTGGTTTACGGTAGCGTTCATACGCTGTTGCAGGTGCAAAATAACCTGCGGTTAGCAGTCGACTGATATTCACTCAATACCCAGCTAAACGAATTAAGATTTTTTGTATCAGCTCATGTCATCGTACTTCATGCTTAAAATATATTTTTTTGGGCCGTTGCAAGAAACTGCTGTGTTTTCAAAAGCCAACTTTCATCCCGCAATAGTATTAAGACCACTATTATGCTTTTAGTAGCGCGGATGCTATTCTGGTTACGCCATTACACCTGGCGTAATGGAAAAACTGATGCAAGCATCTATTTTTACTATTCTTTTAGATCAAAAGGGTTAGTTCACACGTATCGCGGTCCGCATATAGATTAACAGATTGATAAGAGAGCACAGATCCAACGGTGTAGACCAGCGAGACATCAAAGCGCCGCAACTCCTCATAGAACTGTTTCAATTTCAGATTGATGGCTTAGAATTCCTCAGAAAAGAAGCGGATGGAGAGTCTTTAGTACCCGAACGCATACGCCTCCTCGATCACTATTGTTGTACAATTTATCTTCTTCTCGTAAGCCTACTGAACTGCCCGTTTCTCCCCGTTTCCTGGTGGTTAGGCAAGCTTAATCATTCTTGATCAGGATTGCCACCATATGCCATCACGGGTGAACTCTTAACGTTTTTATGAAAATACAGATAATCCCTAGATTATACTGGAGGACATTCAACAGGAGTTGGAAGCTTGCTTGCCTTGGCATACCTTTCAAAGATGTCGCCAAACATGCCTTCGAAGAGTTCCAAGCCTTTAAGGCTCTTCACATCTATTACAGTAGCTTTGCTAAAAGTAGTATTTGATAAAACGGCTCAACTGTACCAGCTAATAGGCCTCGCTAGTGTGAACTTTACTCATATACTTCCGTCCAGAATTTTTTTCAGAAACAAGACATACTTACCGATTCAGGTAAAGTTCCTTTAATTAGGTTGTCTTTACCGTTACCGTACCCAAACACATGTATAATTACTGCCACATTAAACAGATGATTTGATGTAATCAACACAAGTAGACAAGATATTCTTACTTACTCTCGCGAAATATTTTTGATCGATCCGAAGGATGGATACCCAGTTCAACTTCAACAAAATCCAGTTCAACGAAAGCATTCTGAAGTGTGGCAAATTGAAATGCGTGCACGGAGTGTTAGGCGATAAAGGTGAAGACCGGTTCAGGTAAGAGACTCATCGTAAAAAAATAACAAACATTCTCTACTGTTCAGATAGTAATATCTATGAACTCCGTAATAGCTTTCTCGAGTACTTTATTTCGGGATATTAGGATAAGTCAACATCAGATGATTGTCAAACTGTTTGAAACCAGAGGCCATCAAACTTTCTTCTTATTACGCCTTCATTGGATTTATGCACAGTATGAAATATGTGTTAGTGCTAAAATATATTTTCATTTCCCTTTTTATTGAATCAAAAAACAACGTGAAACGATCTCAGATCATTTTAGCAATCGTAATTGAGGAACTAAAACGAAATTTGTTTGCATAATTAATTTAACGAAAGCATTTAGCTGAAGTCAGATTCTTTTTGCTTTCATCCTCATTTTTTAGCCACTCGTTTTTTTTTTTTTTTGTGAAAAAATTTGTGTGAAATGATCTAGCACATGTATAATGTCATCAAGTCTCACATAAATTGTTAGCTTTAGCACGTTTCAACTGTTCCCACTGTCTTTTGAAAGCCATGTAGGGGAACATCGACGAATGAACAACTCTATAGTTTTGTTTCTAGCTCCACATGCCGTTAATGCTTTTCCTAATCCATTTGTGTTCCCACGCGACATAGCGCGCAATAGCCATACACCACGATAGTATAGGTGGCTTCATATACATGTAGAAATACTAAGTGGTCAAGAGACCGAACGGATTAATTGCAGAATGGAAGCCACATGTGATAATGCACGATAATATCTATAGGTACGTAGACTAGTTTCCTTTAGCAGCGCTTCATAAATTGCAGTCAGCTCTGACAGACAGCTTCGACCTACTAGGGTCGTGTGAATTACTCCAACCGTCATTTAGTCGGTAAATTTTAGTTTTGTGGCCTGCAAACTATCAATGAAGTCAACCGATATCTCCTCTTTAACATTGTATTTCAGATAGCACTCACCGTGCCGGTTGTAAGGCCCGTCATCTTTGTGTTTAGTGAGGGGTCAATCCTACTGCTGTTTTTAACGGCCAGTGAGTTCGAGACATTCAACTTTTGATTAGCTGCTAGAAGCTGCGTCAGTGTTTTTGTCGCTGTCACGCTTAGCATTTTTGCGCAGCAGAATCTAGACTACCAAGTGCTTACATCCTATAAATAGGGTGAGATGTTATATGGATAAAAGTTCCTTGCTAATCAGGTGGCCTATACTTGTTGAAAACTAAGCCAATACCATGTCCAAAAGGCCTAACATTACCTCAGCATATCAAGCAACCTAGGTTAATTTTATTGCTTGTTGCTTAAAAATGTCAAGGCGTGGTCCATCTTATATCACAGTAATGCTCAGGCACAGTTTCAGGCCCATTGAAATCGTTCATGCAATACTGCACATATTCTTTAGCAACGTGTGTACGTTTCCTGCGCGTATTAATCTCCTCTATTGAAATAATCTATTTTCTTTTATCTTGTTGTGGCAATACTCCGAGCAACTTTGTATCATTCATTTCTTCTCCATAGGGTACTTTACAGTGAGCTTTATCCGTTGTTTACGGTCTTTCCAGCTAATCGTATCCTTAATGCTCTAGCATCAGAGTATTCTAAACACCGAAGTCTTTATAAGCATGGATGCTTGCCATGGACATCACAAATAAGATTAGAGGTAGTATTCTATAGTCAAATGTAACTCTATTGTCTAGACGTTCCGCCTTACTCATTTATCGTATGTATAACTATCGTACCATAAAGACAGTGCAAGATGAGCTCGTAGAATTTGTCATTTAAAAAGACTGCGCATTCCACGAGAGATCCGCTTAGAGCTGAGTGACTAAATTAATCGAGACCCCTGCAACGTCAAAGAATACCGTTACGCCAGGCTCATTTGTGACTTGCACTGTTTCAGTATGGTCTATCGGCTCCATACCACTGTTCTAAGCGTATATCAGTAGCCTACGCAAAACATGCTTATGTCCTAAGCTCCGCCTATAAACGCCTAAGAAACATTTTCTCAAGAGCTTTAATGACTTGAAAAGTTTGCACGATCACCCGATATAATCTAATGTCACACTTAATGGGTCCAAATTTTAAAAACGGCAACTCGTTAGGAAAAACGCCAGACTTTTGGTACCTCTTTCAATTGTTACAGTAGCCTGCTTGCTAGTATTTCTTCTGAGGCTTTTTGCGTACCTTCTTTCATGCAGAAATAAATTTACCTGTCAAGGCTGTTTCTTCAATTCTACACATCTTCTTCATTAGTTCTGTGTACTCGCTCGCTTGCTCAGACTTATTTAATTTTGGTATTCATTTTCATATTTTACAGTCTAAGCACGAGTGAACTTCTTCAATAGGTCAAGATGTTCATACCTATTATCGAAATCCTCATTAACGGCACGGATTTCAGTTTGTGACTATTTTTTGTGACGTTTTGTTGTAAAGGTATTCAGACCGACCAGTTGAAGTCTTCTTTCTTTTCCATAAGCATCCCGCCTCCATTAACCTCCATAACTTGATTTTCATAGTCCTGCTCGAGAAATCCCAAATAAGTTTGACGCAATCCACTTCGGCTTGAACTTCTAGTCGGGGAAAGTCTTTGATGTTATACCGAAGAAATGACTGCGAAAACTTGTTTACGCAAAAGAAATTTCCAAGGGCATTAAAATTAATTTACCAAACAACAAACCTATGTCAATCCGTGATGTTCTTGTATTTCTGACGGTTGCTAACGCTAACACAAATTATTGCTGCCATATGCCTTTGATTTCTAACAACATATCTTAAATTTCTACATCTTAGCTGAGTTTTATTCCATCAGGGATAAGGTATTGTCAATGCTAATTTGAGCGTTCTTAGTAGGCATTGATTTGCAATTTTTATACGAAGAAGCTAATTAAAAGACCAGCCTATGGAAATCCTCGTCCTTGGTAATGCATCGTTTAAGAGTAAACTGTATGCTTATACCGACTGAAAAGAGAAATGAATTTGTTAATCACGGCAATAGTGAGAGGGTCTTCTGAAACGGAAATGAAGCAAATACTAATAATATTATGTGTAAAATTATTTGCGAGAACTGTTTTCGGTATATAAAGTTTAGGCATACGTAATGTATTCATCTAAAACTAGTGAAACGGAAAACACGCTCTTTGGAAAGTCCCATCAGCACTCGCTAACCCCAACTGAATCTTACCTTAAAAGCTCCATTTAGCAGGACGCCTGGTCGACTGTAAAAAACTAATTGGATTATTAGATGCATCGTTGCGTAGATGCGCGTGAACTGGGTGAAAATGGAAGGATAAATTAAGAGTAAAATGATGGGAGTAATCTAGACATGAAAGAAAGTAACATTGAAAGCGAGGTAGAACACACTTTCGAAACAAGTTAGTGTTTGAAGGAATAGGCGGAAAAAAGAAAAACGCTCAATAGGATAATACTTTAAACAATTGTAACAATTCTATTTTTTTGAATCGTTATATTGTAACTATCGACAACTTACGTTGTAATCAACGCTCAACTGTACGTAATTTCTGATTGAGTTGCATTGTCTATTTCTAGAGACCTGTATTGAGCGGTTCCTTAAGCCTCTAAAGCGTTGAGCTTATTAAACATAAATTAATAAGAAAATATGAATGGAATTATATAAATAGTTGTTATAGTGATCAATAAAATCCGTTTACGTGTGAACACAAGAAATTACTTCTACGCAATAGCTTGTTCGTTTACGTCATCACACTTCTTATGTAATACAACGCTGTAACGTTATAAACGTAACTAATTTTTAACTGTCTCTCTTTCTCTCGAGGCATTTCTGCAGTTTATAAATATTTAAGGACATTTCGACTTTGAGGAGCTTAATTTCGCGGTAGCAGAACACAATTTAGCGAAGATAAAAATCGTTACGTATGAATACAACAATAGAACGCAGAAAAACGACGGATAGTTATAGAAGAACTTGTGTGTGATTGGCACAAACAATAATTGACTAGACGGTTTACGGCTGAACGTATTACAACCTCTACGTAGATTGCTGATTAGCTGGTGGAGCAACGATCTGTAACAGATCAGAACCTGTGTGCATTTACACCGATTTCGGGCGTAGGCCACCTCTAGAGTTCGTTGCGTTGCTATGAACGGAAGGTATAATTACATCGACACGAGGAGTGCTTTTTCAATATATTTTTCATAGGACGCTTTACAAACACGCAACAATGACCGGCATAAGCCTTTGGAATTTTTTATTGATTACATTTGTGCTTAATCTGAACATAATAAAAAAAAGCAAGTACTTTCTTAAGTTATATCATATTTAAATAGAATCAGTCTTAAACTGAAACACATGTTTTTTTTCCAATAGTTAACGTCTGTTATTATCAAATAAAATCACTTACTTCGAATTTTCTGGGATGCTCAGTTTAGGAATTTGTGGCCTGTCTGTTGTTTCTGATAGGTCTGCCACTACACAAAACACTAATACGATCTAATGTAGTATTTTTGTATCTTTAAACCTGTCTGATCTTTATAGCGTAAAATGTTATTTAATTTTTCAGTGCCTAAAAGATTAGTACATACTGTTACAAAATCAATATTCTCGCGCAGAAATTGCACCAGACAAAGCATCGATACTAGAAGGTATCTACTTATCTGTCTAATAATTTGAATAGAATGAGAGATCGTGATAGCTAACCGACAAATATTTTTTTTAACTATATATGTAATACTTGTTGCAAGGTGGCATTTTAGAGGCGGAAAATTAAATCCTCCACTCCACTTCTCAAAGCCATAAGTCAAAGCGATACACATCTTGTTTATTTTTCCTGTATTTATTTTTTCAGTATGTAATTTTGAAAGGAACAAGACACGCGTAAGTACGAGTTTAGCTATTCAAATCAGCGAGCCCTATCTAATGGGTATAAATTCGCATTACATACATTTTCCCAACGAGTGTATCCGCAAACCTTAGTTACATTAGAAACATTCAAAAAGCTGAATCAACCAGTGGATACAACCCATTCATCAGGTCGCCACAGCCAATAAATGCAAATTAATAGTCTTTATTGCTACCTTAGCTAAGACATGCTTTAGTGTCTTATACATTTGCCCCTAGAAATATACCGGAACGATATTTCTAAACCGTTTAGATAAATTTTACTAAACAGTACATTTTCGTACTACTTTTACGCTATAGCTTGTAAACTTTTCTTTGAATGGGTTTTACCGCGATTGAAAGCTTTCAGGGAAGATTCGTTTAACGCATAAATAGATTTTTCACAGAACATAAGATCTATTTCCAGAGGTCGCAGCCATCTAGAAAGCAAAAATATCTTATTCTAATCTCTATCTAGAGGGTTCACAGAAAGAGTGTCGTTTTTTTATTGATCGTAGAATATGAAGTGAATTGCTGATTTAGCTCAGTTATCACTGCTTTATGAATTCTGAGATTCCCAATAAGGTGCAGTTATAATCTCTGCACTAATATTTAACTCGTCTAGGATGTTTGGAACGTTTCCGTTCTGAAAAGGCAGTATTGTGAAAATGAAGGCTACTCATAGACCCTTTAATACCCAAAATGATTCCCACCGGGCTCCGCTGAAACATTCGTCAAAAACGTTCCGTAACAATGCAGAAGCTTACTGCTTTGTACTGCAGAAATTTATTTTAAGCTGACCGGTTCTCTTACTGCAATAAAAGTTCCTTCGATTTGTCCGACAAGCCGCGTGACGTTGAGTATCTGTAAGGGCATCTTTTAACATTACTATAAGAAGAAGTTAGTAATTAATTATCAAAGTTGACATCAGCTAGAGGTTTATACATGCGCAGCTTTCGAGTCAGATCCTAGCAGTAGTCGCTGTATAATCGTTAAAAATATGGGCTCTGATGTTACCAGAAGGCGAATTTATTTCAAAGGATAAACATTTTAAGAAAAAAAAAGAGTATAAATACAAGCTTCCAGAACCACCCAGGAGTCATAAGAGGCGACATCACCAACTTTCTTTCACTTCCAAAAAGTCCAGCCTTTGTTGCAAAAAAAGCTTCGTGAGTTCCCCACATTAACACCAACATCGACCAAAAGGCCGCAGAAATTCTCGGTGCCACTTGCTTCTCTACAGGACAGCGTCGTCCCAGCAGGAGCGGTCCTACCTCATGTCTGCAACCCCTAATCCTCGATGCTTTAGTGAGTCAAGCTCTGGTCATAATAAATGCTTGCATGGTTGCCAAGACATGAACCAAAATTATCGGACGGGTGACCTTAAAGCAAGCTTAATTGAAGAGATTGAAATTATCGGGCCTAATATCAGTCTGTTAGCCTCCTACGTATACCAACTGAAGACCAAGTTAATGCTCGTCCTTGTCGAAAAGCGGCTAAACATGTTGCATACGGTACAGTTATCTCCCTTTGGTGCCTGCAAAGTCTTGAACGCAAGATTAGACAGTCCAATTTCAGGCCGCCACAGGGAATGCTGGATCGCCAGTCCTTCGTTGAGAGCGAGCTACGAGAGCTCGACCATCGACGTTTTCGCGACAAACGTATACGGAGGCAAAGCAGAGTTTCTCGGTAAGGATCATTCACTCAGAAACAGAGCAGAAAACGTTCTCGTGTCTACATTGCCATTGTTATCCATCTAAAATTGCAACACATACTCGTTTTCGAAAAGAGGAAGAAACTCCTCTCGTTATAGTTGAATCTGGAAATTCTTAACGAGTGCATAGTCGAAGTGCTGACTACGCTAAATCTTATCAATATCAGTCCGCACAATTTCAGCAGGATGAGTACAGGCTCCTGGCGGGGTTGTGTACCAGAATAAGAACTGCAGCCAACCCGCAGGTTGTGTGCAAAAAGATCCCTGCCTAAAACGTGAACAGTTTTTCCTGTCTTAAGGTACTTCTTTTGTCTAGCGGTAAAAAACTTTTCATTGCACCTAATGGAAAGGTTCAGACAAGCCACGGTAATGATGTGTACTATCAGGAATCTGCATCTTACTTCCACCGATACTGCTCTTCAGCTACTTGACTTTAAAACAGCCCTAGTGGCAGCCTACGATATACCGATCATATAGGAAACCCTTTTCTTCTAAACATAAAATAACTAATTCTGTTGAAAACTGCTTGTCTTAAGCGTGTCTTCGCACTCTATTGAACGACACTAATCTGCTAGTTTAGCTACTGTTCCAAAATAATTCTGATCATAGAGGATTTAATACGACGTTTCGATGTATTGCCTACTGCTGTTTCAAGCCAATTTTACCCACTACAAAGTCACATGAACGACACTTCGGCTTGATTGTCTTTACTGGTACCTTCCAAAAGGGACGATACATCTATACTGTAGAATTCTGCGAATAATTTGTTGGTAAGGGATAAGATGGCATTCAAATCAAACCATAAGCGGGTAGGGTCTCACACCTGGGCGTAGTCCTACAGAGTAGCTCAAATGTACAACAACCTAGTGACAACGTTATGCGTTCATGCTTTCAGAAACATTGAGGAGTTGATACATAGGCCCTTTATTAATCATTTAGCTGTTCTCGATCTATTATACTTCGAGCTAAGTGAAGCCCATGCCAAAGCTCTGCTCAAAAATACACTGTTCTGGAATGAACCGATGCATGTCTGATTGATAAATTAAGGAATCTGCGTAACAACACTATGTGATGCTGCTCGATAGTCAGCTACTATTAGCAGTGCAGATCTTACTATAACTAGCAGCTAAATGCCAGATGCAATTCAACTCCTTACGACCCAGCAAACATGATCGACCAAGAGGATCCTTATGCTTGAATCCTATAATGTTAGTCGTTGTAAGGCTAAGCATTAAATTGAAACAGATGGACATTTTAGTGATGTCCTTGCCTATACCAAGAAAAAGCCGTTCTGGCCGCTGATAAGAGTTCAGATGCTAAACTCGTGGTGTTCCATGCCGCCGTTAACAACCGATCTAGGAAAGAAATGTTGGCCGCCGAGTAAGTTAACGAAATTAGACAAACGATTGCTTAATAGCTTCTTACGGCGTTTTATGAAAGCAATATGCTAGTGTGTTCCATCCGATCTGTTCTAGGCTTTAGCCTGCCCTGAAAGTGAATCAGATGACCCAGAATGAAGAATAAAAACTTATTCTCACGGGTGCTGCTGTTTACTTAGATACCTCATTAGCCGGTTCGATTTTTTATGCACTATCTTAAGTACATCATGTACCTAGGTATTCGCGCTTAGCTAGGTGATGCTAGGATGTGCGCAGAGAGCCACAGATTGCTTTTGTTTAGTATCCAGAAAAAGATTTCCGTCACTGACGCCGTGTTTGACGAGCATCCACGCCGACTTGTCAAGGTCTGATGACAACGCTACCAGAATGGCGTCGAGGATTATATCAGGTTATAATTTTTAGAGTGGATAGTAAGACTCTATTAAGGCTAACCGATTTCTAATTTCCTGTCCATTGTGATTTAGTTTTTGTTCCAGTACGGATAGTATGTATGATATCTATGTAACCTCCAAATCGTTTCTATTTATTTATACCTCTGCAAACGGACAGTCTTAAATATCAGAAGCTCAACGACCATATCAATGAATTGAGCCAACTGATGGACAACAACTTTTTGTTCAGATTTACGTTTTAGCCTTAAAAAAGCACTTAATAAAACTCGGAATGCTAGAAGAGTCTGCTTTTTTAAACTCTTGAATATAAACTAAAAAGCGTGTTGTATTTTATTGATTGATTTCATTTCTCACTTGCTACGCCTGTATACGGAGTAAGCTTCAAAGCTGACAAGGGCTTTAATATCCAAACACGGAGTACATTGTGCATGCTTAGGTTTCTGCAAGGTGCTTGGTAAAGTTTTCTACTTATCGCTAATATCAAAATTATGTAATTTTGGAATTCATAATAAAGCCATAGTCTGGCTGCTTAGCTCTTTAACTAATAAACAATTCACGGTTCCGGTAAACGGAAAGCTGAGTTTAACAAAAGGTTGTCCATTTAGGGGCACTATTTAATATTACATAAGCTAACTTTAATGTCCCCGGTGCTACCGAAAACATTGTGTAGTTTAGTAGGGATTTGTTGCAACGTGTACCACACAAACATCAGCCATCAGCAGTCTCTATTTCTGCATTTCTAGAGTAACTCTGCTAGCTTTCATTTCTTTGTTTTTCGTAGCAGTGATAGAGAATTTGAGGACAGCACGAATCAGTCATCAGCGGAGTAATTTTTGTGTCATTCGGGTACGCTAAAATTTGTCGTGATAAGAGGAAGCTAAATACGTAGTCAGTTTTTTATGAAAGGTTTGTGACGCTAGTAAGTACCTCAGGTACGTGTTGAAATACGCCTTAACAGAGTGGTAAAATTTCAATAAGTACATCCCTCAGTGTATTAAATCCGCGTAGTTTAGGATTACTAAACATGTATAGAAATCTTAGCACGCAACACGGTCTAATACTGATTTTTATTCTTGCATTTTAGTCGACCTTTTCTAATCCCTTATATGATATTGGTTCTCGATGGACCGATGAGACATAATTGGGCGGTACTGTCGTACTCAAGAAATAGTAGGTATAGTAATCAAGCATTAGATAGGAAACTGGAACTTATAACAGTGTGTAATGATCTACAATGATATCGGAAACTTCCACTCTTGTTAAAGATATGGCAGTGTGGTAAAGCTCATCTGACTAAGTAGATTTTATATATTTTTCTATTAGAACGAATAAATAGTAAATTAATAAGATGTAGCCGCAGCAGTCTCTTGAACGTTGGGAAGCAACGATAACTTAATTCAAAAGTATAATCAGAACGACTTTTTACCTAAAAGAATATATATGAGCTAAAGCTTTGACCTTTCATTCCGACTCGTGTATCGTAGATCGGAAAATGGTAGAATAAACGTGACACAATAAACAGTATTCTGGTTGAATTAGGTTGCACCTAATAAGGCGAACAAATTGCGCTGCATCTGGTTTTATTGTTCTACTGAGCTCTTCTTGTTAATTTGAGAAACACGATATCAACTGAATAGCGCTTGAAGATTTACCGCCTCGAAAAGAACTAATTAGAAAATTTTCTATTTATCCTTTAATCCACACTGCATGCGAAGTCCCCCTTACTCTGCAACATACAGCTGGTTATTACCCCAGAACGATCTTACGGATGCAATCCGCTTTGCTATCGTGAACAGCTCTACTGTAAGCATGTGCGTCTTTGACAATGGCGGCTCTCTCTGTCTGCTATAAAAAAATTTGTGCTTAAAACAACAGTCGATGAAAGCATCGGGGCACCCTGAATGCAGATATGATGTATGTAGAAGATCGGGAGAAGTTATAAATATTAGAAGACCTGTGGCAAACGTCAATAATGCCATAAGGAACAACTTGATTCTACTTGGTGATTAGTGGCCCAGTAAATAAAATAATGATAAACGTGGAAAAACACAGACATACGCAAGTCATGCTCCGGTCATTCACTACTCACTTTCAATGAGCAATTTTGCCCAATAAAATGATGAAGCCCTTGTTTATGACACTGAGGGACGAACACTTCAGAGGTAGACATGTGTAAAAGCTGAAGAGACATCTTACGACTTTTCCCCAATTCAGCTCAATGTGTCAAAAGCACGGCTAGGGTTTACTCATGCAAACTTTTTTTCTATCTTGCTTAATGACCGAGTTTAAGTTCGGGATGACCTGCGAGAAAAATTGTACTGTGAAACTTTTTGCGTCTCAAGGTTGTTTTTTGCATGTTTAGAAGCTTAGTTTGCTTGGAAAAAAATGCTTTTCGTGATGCCTGATATCTAGCTCTGATAAGCGCGCTCGCTTGAACTCACTCGTTTTCAATTATCTCTAGGCTTTCAAGTAGGCAGACTAAAAAATTATTCATCGTACATTTTAATCTCAAAGCAAATAGACTTAGTTGTTTCTCTATTTATCAATGTATTCTTGTAATGACGGAGCCTCAAGAAAATAAATACCTGACAATCTGTTAAACTGTGATCGATTCAATTAGATGAACGATTAGGTTCATTTGGAAGCTGAATATATATTAGTAACATTAGCTAATATCGTTTTTTTTTTAAGTTTTCGGGCAAAAACGATTAGAACCCTAAGGTCTAAAATTTCGAAGATCTGCTGCTGGTATTTGTCGTGGTAGCTGTAAGTTTGGGTCACGAGCAGCGTAAGAATGCGATCAATAATTATATCTCTGTCGTGTTTGACCTAGAGTTACTCCTTCTATCCATTTCGACTTGCACGTGTTTCGAGGTGGCGCTGCTACCTGTTAAAATACATAGGTATACAGATTTATGTTTTAAAAAGTAAGTAATTGTTTAATTCGGACAATTTATACAATTCGTTTAAAGTAGCACTTTTGCAGATAGCGATTGGTAATAGGTCATCAAAGCGGTTAGCTTGTACCGCCATGCTCATACCGATCATGAAATAATGTTGTGCATTACCTAAGATGCTCAATAATCACCGACAATTGGTCTTCCAAACGGTCACATAACATGAGAGGCTTCTAAAAAATACTCGTAAAGACGTTTGCTTTTATAACAACTAAAAAGCACACGTTTTAATTTAAAATTGTTCTATCTATAGTATTATAAATTGTGTTATCAGCACTATAGGGCAGGGGTGAAATTGGCAGTAGCATGTCACGACTTGTTTCGCTACAATCATGAAGGGCAAATTTTGAAATGTGTAAGGATATGTGAGCATACGATAACAACTTGTGCCTGTTCCCACAAGTCATTTCTTATGAAACATTTTACATGTGTATACTCATCTATACTATAAAACAGATCCAAGCATGTAAGTATTTTTTTTTTTTTTAGAAAGGCAGCTATAGCATGATGTAGCAATATGATTCTTGCTTGACCCGTCTATCTGACTTCGAATCGGAATTACCGTATGGAGGTGTATTGATCAGGATAGGCGCATACAACCAACGATTGCACGATTAGCTCTAACCCGAAGTTTGATCCAGATCAGCTGTTCAAATAACGTTATCATAGTTAAAGCAACATGGAAAATCAATTCCCTTTAAAAGTATTAGGTTATGTCCTCAAACTTTTTCTAAATACATAGATTATCCATGATACGTTCAACGTGTATACATATCTACGTATGCTTCCTAAGAAATTAGTGTACTAGTCTCTTTAATTTTTGTCAAACACGACTCCTTTGAATGTGTCATAAGCTTTGGTCGCTGCAAATATAATGTTACCCTTCAATAGGTACTATCAGGTTTCTTCTAGGACCGAGGGGTGAAACGTAAGGCGCTCACGAGGGTATACATCCTAAATACAGAATGACATAATATGTGTTTTCCTCAAAGAATTTTATCTTTGTCTTCTGAAGTTGAAGATATAATAGCTTTTTATCTTGCCACTCATGCAGGTCGTATGAGTAAAGATAATTCGTAAAGGCAAATTCATCTAAACATATAAGCACTGCGTACTTGGCCTTCGAAAAATACCTTGTATATGAGGTTTTCGAAGTTCCACAACATTCCAATAATCGCGATCGAGAAGTCGCACTAATAAGGTAAACAGTAGGTACTTGTACATAAAAAAATTGTACGCAACAAATACATCGAACAACAATAAATACTCGATGTACCTATTCTGCATATCTATAGCTAAAAACACGTATCTTACAACTTTCGTTGCCTCATTCATCATTTGGTAAGAAGCAACAGCAAATAATTTCATAGAGGAAAGTTGTTCGCTCTAGAGATCTCTCTTGGAAGTGGTAAAAGTTACAGTTATCTCTAGCGGTCGTCCAAACCGAACGCGCTTACTGATGCCGATATTTCGCAACTGCACAGTATCTCTACTGAAATCATAATCACAGTTACCATAGATACATTTTACGAAAAAAAGAAGAAAATTTAAGTTTTAAACTAACAATTGACCACAAAGCGAAGTTCGCAAAAATATATAAGTGAGATCGTAAAGTTAAGTGTGCGCCTTGTGTACCTTTCGTTCATAAAAGTAAGCTAAGATATAGTATACGTTTTAAAAAAGCGCTTTACAATATCAATATAATAACTTTACAATATAATAAATTGCTTTTATTAGATTAATTTTGTCTGCCGAAGCAAGCTCTTTAACTATTTTTAGCTAATAAAAAGCGCCATGTTTGTTAAAAGTGCTTTTTTACACGAAATTTTACTCTTAGCTTAACGCTTGAAAAGCTCTAACGGAGATACTAATATAAAGTGGAATATGTGCGTGAACTGAACGATCACTAGGTGTTATTATACTAAACACGGTCTATTCAGGCATCGGTTGTTGGGGGGTCACGCGGTACGCCACACCTTGTAATACTTTTTTTTTTTTTGAAGCACATTAAGAGCCGCTATCGGGTTATTCATTGCAGCTACTTACCATGGCCCAAGACTCTTGACGTCGAAGAAAACCACGAGAACCACGAAATAAAAGAAGAATTTTCATTCACAAGTAATTTGTTACTTTTCGATTTGGATTCCTATGATTGTGCACACGGAGGTACTGCTAAACACGAATACATGCTTTTTTTTACAAACGGAAAACTATGCATAATCATTTTGTGCAACTGACTAGTCTAGCTGATACAACTGTACAAGGAACGGCGATTAGAAAAGAGGCTCAACACGATCGTATGTTAGTGTATGAGCTATCCAGGCTTCACAGCAGCAAAAGCTTGCCAATGGTGGTCTCTCTTGTTAGCCGACAAAGGATATTCCGAATGTGCCTGTTGTGCGATGCCTCAAAAGAAGAGTTCTTAAGGCTCTATCTAGTCGAAATCTATCGGCCGGAATTTTCTCGAGCTTGTTTTAGGCTTAGGAGAATGTTTTCCCGCTGTATTCACACGGACTCCCTCAAGTCCGAGGTCGTAGAACATCTTTTTGAGCATTAGTGTAGAACGGATTCTTGCACTCACGAAATGCTATTCCCAGTTTGTTAACGATTAGCATGACACGGCATATTTATCTCGTGAAGCAATAATATCAGATAACGAGTTTGCTCATAGGGCGAACAAATGCAAATACTGAGTCTATCTACAACCTCAGCTGACTGACCTGCTATCAAAGGGCAAACAATCCAGCCAAGAGCAGCTTAGACTTCTTTCTAAAACTCTGTGAACATTGGAGTGTTTATGGTGCAACGAAGCTTGAAACGTACAGGCAATTTAAGCTTTTACTTTTATTTTTAAATTTGTTAGATGACAATAGATAATAGCTCTCTAGTTGAACGAAAACCACACGCGGCTGGGCCATTTTGTTTGTTCGATTGATTATTAAAAGTAGACGAAGAAATAAGCTCGCAGCAAATTAGCAGCTTTGACCTCTGTGGTAAGGATGTATCCGTGATTACATTCCGATCAATTTTGTCTTATGTTCTCTCTGGTTCCCAATATCAAATAACGGTTCGTGGGTCCTCTCGCCGATGAAACGAGGCCACGCCAATTAAAATGCTTACTGGATTTTGCTTGTGAATTATTTATAGATCAATGTATTTTTATCCATATCGACGGCGGCAGACCATATAACATCTGATTAGTGTGTCGGGGCCCACTAGGTGTCCATCGGATAGTTGTTTGTGGCCGTGGAACCGGATCTTTATTTTCTCCTGAAGTAGAAGTTTGACGATATCGTATTTGCCTAGTTTAGTTCTCTTTTTAATTCATCTATTGATCTAGTACATCAATTTAAGCAAGTTATTCCTTAATACATATTCCGATCTTATCGTAACACACTTGTAGGAAATTATATTCATATTGAGCACCGGCGAGAAGTGGCTTGGCATCTTGAAGAGTAGGATAAAGCGTCACGAAAAGGCCAATGACGATAGCTCTTACCTTTTTCGAAGCCCGATGTTTTTAGATGCACTCGGCTTCCATCTGCTGTAGTATTAATAAAGATAGATGCAGTTATCTACTTGTGCATACTTCACCTTGCCATCGAACAGAACAATACAGGATGTCGCATCCGAATCATCCTACAATCTAGCATATCTAGCCGCTTATGCTATATCTTGCTGGATTCCTATGGTCGATTAGGGGTTTAGATGACCTTCTGCGGTCCGCCGTGAGTCCGACTTTCGTTGGTTACTATTCATTGGGTCGCAGCGGACGTCTAACTGGGGCGGCAGGCGGGAAAGAGAGAGAAATTATGGCACTTTGGTTGCCCTTCATTTGTGGAATGCAGTAACGCGATACGGCGGGTACCAGCCCATTGAATCAAATAAGCCTAATTGCTGATATACTGATAAATATCTTTCGGTTTTTAATAATAGGTGAGGCTCTAGGTAGAAAGTAAGTGGAGTTTCTTTTATTTTTTCATATCTGAGTCAACTAATGGGTAGGGAAGCCCTTGTACGTGGCTAGAGTTAGGACGATTCCACTGTTATACGTGTATTGGGTGGAAAAAATGATTGAGTGACCAGTTGGATATGGAGCTGAAGTTCAAGACACGTTCAGTGGCTGACATGTAGTCGCAGCGCGATTAAACCGGCACTATTGTCACACCGGCGCAAAAATGTCATCAAGTTCGTTCAGATTACGGATGAGGCTAGCCTCATGAGTAATAAATTAATCTGTAAGATTAAATATTGATTAGCGCATAGCGACAAGCATTAATGAAGTCGCTAACAGTTTACTCACTCGTATATATGATAGCGCTGAAGGTTTAACCTTTAACGTAGAGTTTTACGAGAACGATTAATGATTTAGCACGGACACAGCAAGGCATTATCAAAGGACGGTCGTTGAGGGACGTTAAAATAACCATAAAGGTAACGGCGAAGCCTCTTTAGATCGAATTATCGGATTCTTAGAAGGCTTGATGATGCTTCAAGACGTGGCTGTCAACTGCATACTAGACAGACACGATGACGTTGAGGCCCCGATTTTTGTCACCTTCGCGAAGATTCCCACACTGCTACAAGTCCAAAGGACAGATGCCGAACAATTCCACGAATTATCGGATACATCGCTTGCTAAGGATGGATAAGCATACATATAGCTTTGTCACACACCCAACATTATTTGCTTATACGCTTGCCTGAATTCGCTGATGACCTACCTTTTCTATGTTCTAGATCGTGAAAAAGAGCCCGATTATCTCTATCCTAAGTCGCAATGAAACAAAGCGCGCCTAATTTTTTTGCGATATTTCCTAAACGTTTTCGATAATCGTGTGATTTCGATTGGAATACTTTAGCCCAAAGCACAAGGCCGCTATTTCAAATAAGTGTTTTAAAAGTTTTAGATAAACAATACACAGCCTCTATTGGCGAACGTCTACGCAGTATTGTCAATGTAGCTATTGGAAACTTCACATAGATCTGTGAAACGTCGTGGATTAACGCGACTAGACAGAAATGTTACAATCTATGTCCCTTCGGACGAACATCTTTTGCTCGACCAAACACTTTTTGACTACCTGTAGAGTTAAAATCTTTCGCACACTCGACGAACTAAGCTCGACGCTTCAGAAAATTTGTGACGCGTGATCGACTAGCCAGCAGCCTATACACTAATGCGGTAGGCCACGAGTAATTCATCTATAGGTTCGGAGGCGGATTTACTAAATATCCCTCAGAGATTGTTTTATCGTCTATAGCATCATAGGCAATGCGCCCCTCTTTTCATCAATCGCGTTATTATAATAATTAAGACGAAATAGCATGGCAGCGCGAAAGCACGACCCGAGCTGAATGACGCCTTCGAGTCTGAAGCGCTTTTAGGATCTAAAAGAAATGAGTGTTTGGTTGACAACAAAGCGGACAATATCAGGTCAGAATCATCGTTTAGCCCAGCGCTAGCTAAATAGGCACAGCCCAAAGCGAGCTTTCCGCGACAATAAAAAGATTGGAAAAAACGCCACATATTAGCGAGTTATTAATATTGTACACCGAGCAAAAGTACAATTCGCGTCGTTCCTGTGGTTTCATTACGTGCACCGGCCACGCCAAGGGTAGTTTGCATTTACGGCACTCTTACGGGATTAGTATATGCCTTGCGACTCATCATGAACTTTCGCCGTCGCAATATGTTATTCTCGGCCGGCATCTTGCAAGCAAACTTGTAGTGAAGGCAGTTACACTTAGAACAACGCAACCTTCTTGTTTTTCCTCTGGTGTATGGACGAGAAAGCGACGAAAAAGAGAAAGCGGGTGTACTGTTTAAGACGGCCAGTTGAATGTGATAACGGTGGCCCGTAAGAATGCCGACTTCTACTTTACTAGCCTAACAAAGCGTATATGGTCACTATCATATGTGGACGATCTATTATCGGCTTTTTTTTTTTTAACATTTGCGTCAGTGCTGCAATATGGGTCTAACAAAAAAGATCGTAAACATGTCGGAGAAGGCAAGCATAATGCCCGACAATTTTAAAATAAGCAATCTTATTTGTCAAAACTCTGGTGGTGAAAAGGTGTCTATTCAAACGATCGCACTTAGCAGAGCGATGTCTCTCTAGCGTGGGCCAGTCCGTATAGAACTCGCCTTCAACAGGTAGATTGTTTCATAGAAGTTCTACTGCAACCATAAGGCACAATGAAGGTTCAGTGTGGCATAGAATCAAGATCATCGTTAGCACATCATCAATGATGATGTGCTAACGTTCTAAACGTAGATTTTTGTAAAACCAGTTGCGCCAATGATGGATGCATAAGCGATACGATTCGAAAGGTTTGCTATCCCTGTTCGTGACGTAGGTTAAGTTGAAGTAAGTTTAGGCAAACTGTCTCGCCGGCGCATTTCTCTGCTTTTGCCGTGCTGAAATGTTTACGTATTCGAGAGACCGCAATAGCGCAAGCTTAACTGCATATGCGAGGTGTACAACAAAATAGTTTGTCAAGTTGCAGCCAAAGCTACAGCTGGAGTTTATAACGATAAATGAAATAGCGTTACTAAGTGCAACGTGGACAAGTCAACCGGCTTGCAAAATGTAGCACAGTGTTCCAAACAATTCTAGAGTGATGCCCAGGTGGTTCTCTGAAAACGTACTATATGCTTAGTTGATGGAGTCATTGCCCGATTCGCTACACCAGCTTTATGGTCAAGTTTGAACTTGAGCTCCTCGCAAAGCCGTACGCGTTTACAAGAAAGGCCTAGGCTAACTTGTTCCGCTGCTAAAGATCAGTGACCCATTCATGCGTATACGCCCATCAAAATAAGTTAGCCAGCCCGTAGATCACTGCTTGAACTACAATGTGTATACCGAAAATCAAAAAAAAAAAAACACTCCCGCACATACGAAAAAGTGTGAGGGTGCTTTAGAGGAATGGCTTGTTACTCACTGGCGACAGATGTTTCCAAGCGTATCGTCATAGAACAGCAAAAGCGCCAACTGATTCGTGCATTGTATGCAACGCTGCCGAATGAAAATGTGACTCACACGACCAAGAGACAGCGGACGTTAAGAAAAAACTAGGGCGCATGTTTAGGACTAACGCCGTGCTGAACTGGATGCTTCAAATGAAGACAGTTGAACAGCAATTTTTGAGTACGTGACGAACATTATAGAGCGTTGAATGAAAAAGAGGGTTTCCTTTGTGGTTAACTTAAGTATCGGCGCATGGCCAGAGACAGAGCAAGTTGTAAATTTAGTAGGTACTGCAGTTTGTAAACATTGGCTAAGGTCCACATTATAGTGGCAAATATCTAGAAGTGAGGCCCAGGGTTCGTAAAATAATTTATACGTTTGTTCCTTACAGGAATTATTCAGTTGGTGGGTAATCGTTGCAAGGACTGCTCAGGAATACGGTCAGATTTGCGAAACCTAGGTCGACTTTTAATGACGTTCAGGCCGTGCAAAGTTACAGATCTCTCCGACATTGGCCTGTTGGTGGTAATGAGAGCTAGTCTAGACTATGGGTCACCCTACTCATTTCGATCGATGCACCTATAAGTCAAAAATTTAACCACGGACTCGAGTAGCTGTTTGTCGCGGCATATAGCCAACCCAAATGCATCATCTCCTGTAACATCCCCTATATTTAAGATAGCAGAAATACGCTTCGTTGAGCTCCATCGAGAAAAAAAAATCTTCATTTAACAAGGATACTGCACCATATTGTCTTAACCGCACAGAAACGTTCATTCACAGAAAAGGCCGCTCAGTATTCCTCACAACACTGTATATAGTAGCCGCGTGCCTGACTAGCAAACTCAGCTGGTCAGGCTACATATAGCAGCAACCAGTAGGTCCAAGAGCGTTTAAGTGGTTAGCTATTAATAAGATTAGTTCCTGTATCTGGAGCTATATTTTTTCAATAATTACCAACAGTTATTGATCGCCTTAACGAAAAGATCTATTCGGGTAGTTTGGGTTCTTTGATTTGTGCTGGTAGATAGCAATGGAACACACAGAAACTTTGGGAACTCATGGGTGAGAATTCCTAAAATTTATGAAAGTTGTTTAATTTTGTAAATCGAACTTGTGAGCCGAACATAAAGTAAAGCAGCAAAGTAGGCATAACACTTTGACCACAGTTCGAAGCCCATCTTTATGTAGCGTTTATCATCATCGTACTTCACTTAAATGGCCACCACAGTTTAGACTTGGGTTTCTTTCATCAATCAGTTGCTGTACTAGAGTCAGCCATAACATAATTATGATTATTTTGCTCAAGTAGCCCTACAAGCAAAGATATCACTTTTCCAATCAAAAATAAAAAGAGCAGCTTCTGTTGGCAAATGTAATTTTCTTACGTATTATACCTCCATGCTCGATAGATTGATATTCGTAATAGTTATAATGGTGAAATTTAGTTAATAGCTTGTAACATTCCTACACGACCACCAAAAAATATGCAACTTGTTTAAACTCTT
Organism: Varroa jacobsoni; assembly: GCF_002532875.2. Taxonomy (NCBI): domain Eukaryota; kingdom Metazoa; phylum Arthropoda; class Arachnida; order Mesostigmata; family Varroidae; genus Varroa; species Varroa jacobsoni. The sequence goes on from NW_019213669.1 coordinate 351,602, forward strand.
GGAATTTACACAGTCGTGCTTAAATACCTTGAAGGGACTCATTCATTTTGCGTGTGAGCTTTACATATACAGGTCATTTAGATCTTATAACTGGCGTTTCCTCTGTCTCTCATATTGAACAAAAAACTACGTTGGAAGTAAGGCACCATACACAGTTTAATTACTATGTCTTTGAAAAGTGCTAGGTTTTATTAAATTTGATATCGAAACTTTCTTTATTTCACAGAAAGCGGTAAATATGTGTAAGAGTTGCTCATAAAAAATTCAGATAATAAGCTAGCAATGAGAAAGAAAGCGAAATCTGTTTTGTCTCTTTGAACTTGTCTACGATTTGTTAACAACCTGGTTGTTTGGAGTGTACAGGAGAGACCGTTTTTTTTCCACATTTACAAATCAATCGGCGCCCGATAATGAACTCGCCTGATCTATTCGCCACTCCAGATAATAACGTACAGAGGAGAGTCGACGGACCACTGCAATTGACATCCTTCAAGGCGGATTCTTATAAAAAGAGCAAACGTTTCTGTCAGGGCTGCGGCAGCATTCAGGTATATCTGATACATGAAATTGATAATACTAAAAGGCTGATGTAGAAGATCGGAAGCTAATTCTTTTTATTTCGCAGTTAGACACCATTTCAACAAAATGCGGCGTTCAGAAAGAAAGCGTGAGGAAACCCCTCTGTTAAAAAAACGTGAGTTTCAGTTAGAGGAGGTTTGTGCTTTGCTAAAAGGGGCAGTCTTTCTTGACCAAAGCATACTGTATCGTTCTTCGCATGATATGAAACTGAATTTTGATCTTAACCAGTTATCCATCCTGTTTCGCCTGGACGATATACACCCTGTGAAGTTAAATCATTGGATTGTTAAATGTTTTGCTAGAGAAAAGTGATTAATACTTAATTAAACATAGACTAAATTGAGAAAATTTTTTCAAAAGGCAAATCTTATCAGATAGCTACGAAATAAGAAAATAAAAAAAATTTACTTTCACAGTAATGTTTGACTTCATAATACGACAATCATAATGGGTCCTAGAAAAAGTATACACTGTTTTTCTAGCTAGGTGTCGCATAGTCCGTGTATATCGGATTTATGAGTCGCGTTAATATGCACTATTGTTGGTATCATTTGAAAGCTCAGATTTATATCCATGGTCATGTTCATGTGTTATCAAGACATGGCTTAATGGTGCTTCTGTCGTTTTCGTGCAAGGAATTTCGATGCGAAAGATGCTCCTCGAAGTGGTTGATCAAATAGGAAAAAAGTCATTGCATGATGGGTAACTAAACATTAATAAAAACTAAAGCAACTAAGCTCTTACCACAGAAAATGCTCGTGCAACACGAATTGACGCAAAACAATTTACTTGACCGCATTTTCGTCTGCGAAACTCCACAGAAATATAACGAAGTCGAGCTATTTATGAAGTGATTGGTCACGAGTGGTAGAAAATTAATCGCACGCGACAGTGATGTGTGAGAAAGTCGCAGCCTGTGGCAAAGCCCGGATTAACACCAAAAAAGGTGATGCTAGACGTTCGATAGTATTGAAAAGGGACTGTGCATTATGGGCGCTATTGTCGCCTGCTAAAACAACTGATTCGAAGCTCTACTTTCAACAGGTACAGACAATACGCCATTGAAAAAGTCGACCGGAGTTAGTTAATAAAGGAAGCATCGTCTGCCACCATGAAAATGCCAGGCCAGATACATCTTTAGCTATCCTGTAAAAATTGGGATTGGATAATAAATTTTAACACATTTTTGTAGCCCAGGTTTTGTACAATCAAATTGTCATCTGTTTTGGTCTCTGCGGAACTCCTGTGATGGTATCGATTTGGCTTTATTGTAAGAATGCAAAAATCACCACAATCCTTCACCTAGAAGCTACAAAAGTTCTATAGAGTTGATACTGTAATGTTAATAGAAAAACGGCAGAAAATCATCAGTCACAGTAGCGTATCCTCAATTTAGTAATATTTTTTCGAGATAAAAATATCTTCAAGCCAACAGTAAAGTAATGGTGTACCCTTTACGATGTAAACCTTCAGCAAGTCAGCCTAAGGAAATGCTTTACATTGAAAAATACGGATACTTTATCTCCTTAGTGATCTTTAAAATTCACCATTTCCGCTGCAATATAGAGCACTACTACTGATCGTTCAGCAAGTTCGTTAACAACTTGAGCCCTGACCCTCGTTTTAATATCTGTTTCAACATCTACAACTTTATAGCTCACCCTGTGTCCACTGTCACCTTTCGGTACTTGCATCGCCGTTACATGGCGTTATATAACAGCTATTTCTCCTAAATGCTAATAAAATTTAACAAAAGGCAATTCGTTCTGGAATCGTTGCGTCGTATGTGATCTAGGGGTATACATGGACGTAAAGCATCTTAAATAATTTAGCGACTAGGTAAAGTATTGCTAGTTTTGATGTATACTAGTTATATTTATCAAATGTTTTATGGCCAGGAAACTTAAAAAGGAACATCTCACATACAATAGCTCCATTAATCTGAATCATTCATGATATGGATTTATCTCGTTGTGATTTTATTACGCGTTTTCTTACCTTCTAAGTCTTGGCTAGCTTTAGAAGGAAGCTTCGAAAGCTCATAAAAATAAATTTTTGCAAAATATATTTCTATTTTAAACAATCAAATAATATAAGCGCAGAGACACGTACAATCTGACTGAAACTACAAGGGGCTACTATCTTGAACCTTACGATAAAATTCATGCCTACATAACTAAGTGTAATATGCAAAATGTAGTGAACATGATCTGAAGACACTCGTATGAATAATTGAACAGTGTAATAATATGTTTGTGGTCCCTGCCGCTTGGCAGACGCGCTCTGCTCCGCTCTAGAACGATCAATAAAGATGTCGCTTATTTATTGTGTAATGGGTCTATGTTACGAGAGTTTTTGGTTGCTCTTCACTCACTTCATGGGTCTTGCTTTTACAAAAGGCTTTATCAAAATACAATACGCAGTAGAGCACAGAAGAAATAAAAAGGGTTTGAGTGGCGAAATGGTACACGGCGGCTATACTGTATAAGCCGCAAGTAATTCTTTTTGCATTTTGGGGGGTAACAATTTATTTTGCATTATTGTTTAGATCTAAACCGGAAGAATAACACTAAAACAGTATCAATATGTTCCAGAAATGTAATTTTTCGAAACTTGCAATGAAATTTTGAACCTTCTGTATATGTTACCCGCATCAATATCTTTCTCATGTAATAAGTGAGACATCGGTTTCTTAAGCGCGTGCCACTTAAAGTACTCAATTCATTATTTCAGGCTAAGGCCTTTTGTAAATCTTTGACAGGCATTTTAATTTTTCACCATATCGCGCTTACGATAAGTTGCCTTAGCCGACCTGCCAACAACAGTATCCTTTTTCGTTTTACAATTTGCCTGTAGTCGTGATACAGTATTGGACCATTATTTAAAATTTCTGTGCAAGAGTTTGTTAGCATTTATCTCTTTATGTTTCGAGTTTTACATCTGGTGTCGTATCGCCGTTTCCATCAGACGGCTCTCTCCCAGCACGAAACAAGCGAGAAAGGGTCTCTTTCTCATTGCTGCTTGCTGCCGGGTTTCGGAGAGTCTCCATGTTCTTCACTAATTGATATATTTGTCGTCTCAATCGTTACATAACAGCCCGATCCTATCTGTTTATTTTAAATTAAAAACTTTCTTCTTAATATTCTTTGCTTGACATCTTGTCGTTTTAAATTCCACATTGCAAACGACCTTCACGGTTCTGTGCCTTGAATTTTCTCCCCTGTCTCTTTAATACCCTCGTCGCAGTACTTTTTTTAATTTTACCTTTCTAGAGTTAATCACCTATCTTTAGTCTCTGTTCAACCAACTACGTGAACGCCATCTTGTAATATCGTCAACATGTTTTTACACGACCGTTTTCCCCGAATGTTTTGCTTTCAAGTTTGAACACGAAAAGTTGTAAACGGATTTACGTGTTCAAAACAATGGAACAAGCGGTGTTGTGAGACTTCATTGCCATTTTACTCCTTTATCAGCTAAGCCCAATCAAATAACAGTCAACCCACATGTGCAGGCGAATATATCTGAAGATTGACTACTAGCTCACCTATATTATCATATCTATATGCAAGGGAAAGCCATAAACAATTTAAAAGATGGATGTAATAATAAGCCACATTCGACAGGTCAAGAATGGAGGTAAAATGCTTTGCAAAATAGTGAGAATGAGTTTACACTACCATAATATCTTTATAATGCGCATCGCTCTCACTTAATTACAGCAAGAAAAACTACAATTTTAGTAAATGTTTTTCCCCTAAATTTAGGCACTATAATTAAAGGGAAAACAAATTAAGGCACACTAAGGTCGGTGCCACCGAAGTTTAAAATGTAGACAATGCTATCCGGCTTCAGCCGTTAAAATGCAATATTGCTAGTAGCCACAGATTATTGTTGTTATTTTTTTGAACAACTGAAGAGTCCGATCTTTTAATAAGCTCAGAACAATTAATAGAGTTACTCTCCATTGTATGTTTCTACTTTACCATCCAGCCAAATTTCACTTACAGAAAAAGCATTTGCTTTTGTATTGAAGGCTTAATATTTTGCTGCCCACTCTATGGCGACATGCCTGTATGGACACGCGCTGAGAGAATTTCCTGTGTATGAAATTGCCTACAAAACGAAATTTAAAAAAAGGACAGATATGCGGGGGCAGCATTTGTGATGTTGATTATCATAACATTAGGGATGCGTTACTTTCGGCGGATGACAGTCTCCTGTGCGGCGGTAAAATTTGAATTTGAGAATTGGATTCGACGCAAGGTAAACTGTTTTCCGTGGGCTGTTTAGCTAGTAAGATTTACAGTATTAGTTTACGAGAAGGCTATGTCTCTTCTGGGCAAGCCTGCAGTAGTCGTCAATGCTGCGGATACGAATTCGAATGTCCAGAAAAGTTACGAACGATCACTTTCTACCTCTGAGATGGCTGCCAAGCGAAGCTGCTTTCTGGCGCCATATACACATATACATACTCAAAGACGTATAAACGCACGAAACCTCCGAACTGTGCTAAGCGATCAGTTTGACTTAAGCTTGAACGTCGCCGTTTTCAGATGTAATATGCTCACGTGTGTATACAATGTATGTACATTCCTATCCAACAACAAAGCATTATTGGATGACATTACAAACAACAGAATTTGCATCATACTATAAAATGTTACAGTATTATTTATTCAATCCAATAAAATGAAAGACAGCTAAATCTAACCCCGCGTATTTCTAATAGTACCAGATATTTAGTGTGTACATTATATCTCGTTTATACCTTTAACCCTTCGCTAATGGTGCTTTGCCCAATGGAGCAGGTTTCTTGTAATTTATATCATGTATGGTAGCATAAAACGTATAAAACATATTCTAAGATAATTATGATTAAATGCATAATAAAGGGACTACTTTTTACTTATGCATTTACTCCGTAAACCAGGTGCTGTGTGTTAAACTACCGATACGCATATGCCAACGAGCTCATAGTCAAAAGATGCGGTATCGATAGGCCAAGTGAATAAAATTTGCATCGTTCTTAACTTCGTAGACTAGAAGTTTTGAAATCACCCGTTTGTACTACTGATGGTAATATATTAATCTTAGATATTTGGTGAATTTACTATGCATTTCTTGTATCGGCAGCAAATTCTGTACTGTAAAAAATGTAAACTTAGCAGGTTGTCTGTGAAAAATGTAAACTTAGCAGGTTGTTTACTTTTTAAAAAGTAAACAACCTGCTAAGTTTACATTTTTTACAGTATTATGTATTATGAATGAGAGAATGTGCTGATTCGACTGTAAGCGATTATACTGTGAGCTCTTCATGTTAAAACATAGTATGTATTTTTTTTTTTACTATATAACTAGACTTTTTATTCTACTTTTTTTTTTTTATAATACTTCGCCTATTGAGCACTGATTCAACGTAACTAAAACCAGCGGCTACCATCTTGAAGTCGAGAAATTCTACTGCATGAATATTTTCGCTTTTCCCGTCTTTATAGCACATACTACTAGTAATAATAACTGTTAGCGTGAGATATACAAAGCCGAAATAATGCTGAGATTTCTTGCTATCCAGCAGTGAAGATAATTTTTCTTTCGGTGAGGTGGCTTCACTACACAGTCTGTCTTACAACTATGAGATTCGTGGTTCGATCCCCAGTTAACCATTGATTTTCTTCGAATAAACTGTTCTTAGTATCAATTTACCGCACAATTACGTTTCAGGAGTGTAGATATTTCTGCCATTACCACTACCCACTTGCAAGGTCTTAAGCTCTATCCTCGCCGAGCACCGGGCAACAAGTCTTTTGGAAACCTACTATAGCTATTGAAAAACCATGATGACATCGGTCGATAATGACACTTGGATATAGTCGCATTTGCACTTAGCTATAAATTGTCTGGATGAACTGGTTATCGTTCAGGAGTAGATGGAAATTAGGTGAGTTCGATCCAAGAGCCAATATGACTGTTCGGGCTCGTGCTGTCCTTTACGGTTGGCAGAACAGGAGACACACAGCCGTCTACTCCATAGCCACAAGCAAGCGGGATCGAGCGTATGTAATTGCATTAGTAGGGGACGATCATCGTCTACTGTTTAGCAAGCCATGTGACGACCTATCCATTATTGGAGGATCTAAAGGAGGATCTTCGGAGAACGGAAAATACAAAGTGTTTGTATATTTGCCTATAAAAGCAAAGTTAGACTAGCTTAGACAGTAACTATCTTATACGGCAACGCTATGCCCAAATGAAGCCTACCCCGAAGACAGTTTTCCCATTTAACAATATCTAACCCTAATATGTTCTTTCATATTTAAATTACGTACAGTGTAGATTTTTCGCATGTAAACATTCCTTATGTTGCATCTAAGTGCTTCAACAATTTGATGTTTCCTGACTCACATATAACAGCTGTCCGTGAGCTTACTCGGCTGAAATGAAAATCCTGCATTGGGACTTATCTGCAACGGCTAGGCTCTTCATTGATATATTTGTCTTGCGTGTTGCTTGTGTAATATTATTTTCAAGCTGTTCTTAATCTAACGTCCGGCTTTACTCGACTCTGATGCATTGCCGTAAGTTCCAATAGAACTTCACGCAAGACACTGAATGCAGCTCCATTAGGTACTACGTTCTCTGAAAGAGATTTCTCTATGTCATTGCGAACAATGGCAGGATATACTTGTATGTGTAATTTCCTTGCTTGCAAGCCCACTAGATCATACATATAAGTGTAAAACTAGGTGAGGAATCTTTAACATTTTCATAGCTCTAGCCACTGGCAAGACAAGCAAGAATATATTTAGAAAGATTGTTGCAAAATGGTGCGTAAATGTTGCCAGTTTTATATGCAGCACTGCCATTGAGCATATCCCGATGTACTTGTGAATGATCTTAGACAGAAAAGCTTCTAAAGAATGTTTGCGCGAGGCAGGTCTGTTCAGTCACGATTAGCGTTCTACCAGTTTCAGAGCAGTGCGTTTGCTTCCTGCCGTGAGATCGACGAAGTGAGCGCTCTCAGCGTGAATTATCCCGAGACACTGATCTTATGGCAAGCATACGTTGCCGTTCCGTTGGTACGTTCAGTACCTTGTGCTTACTTGCCTGATCTGAAAGCCAGCTAGCTGGCGTGCATGTTGACATCTATCTCCTCATCGATCCGCGTCCCGGTCCTTTAATGTTTTTCTATTGTGTTTAGACTTAAAATTTTTAAATTTACTCACGTATATGGTTTATCCGTACATGTATGTTGTCCCGTATGAGTAGTCGTGATGAGACTACGTAATGATACTATATGTGACTAGCAGACAGCGAAAAAATGGCTGCTTTTTACCTGTCATAGTCTTTGTTGCCGCTTTCGTATTCAGTGAGTGTGTAAATGGCCTAGACCCTGTGTATGTATGCCCCTGTCGTATACTCAGCGGGAGTGGGCTGCGACAAGGCGCGGCATTATGGTTAGCTACCGTTAGCGGCGATGAACACAGGGCTGTCAATGGTTATTATATGACGAGAACACGGTGAATTCAGTATTCTCTTACTGCTAATACGATCGTTGTTGCGATTTACCTTTACCACCAACGACAAACGTATTAAAGCATCTGTTAAAGCGATAATAAAAGTAATTCATTGTTAGCAATTTAAAGGCGGTTGATTATCTCACAACTTTATATTTTGTAACAACAAGAATACCTTGTGACTATGCACTCGTTAGAGTCCTAGCTTTATTTGTGTAGTCTGAAATAGTAATGAAAGCTATGACGTGAAAAGGCTATGTTTTCAAGCGCATCCAGTAACGCTATGAATAAAAACAATGTAAACTACTGAAAAGGAACGCACTACAGCAACATGTATTGAATTAATCAAGTCATAACACCATAAATTGGCTGCTGGCTGGAACCAATTCAGCTCAGTAATTATGTACTTTCAGGTGCCCAATGTGTTTAATGAGTGCGGACATCATACGCCAAGGCAGAATGGGCATGTAAGAAATACAATTGGGGAATAGTCTCAAACAATTAAATGGCGGTGTGACATAGGGACCTATTTATTATAAGAGCATGCAGTGCCATATGTAGGTGACTTGTAATACCTTAGTATTATTGTAAAAAGCTATTTTGACTGCATTATTGGCTACTGGTCTTCTGATGTCATACTCGCCTGCATATGTGCTGCAGGCAAAAAAAAATTTCAAACTATCTAAACGTGTGCTTTGTAAGTTAAAAACGCTTTGAAAAAACAGACTTCAAACGGTGCTTAGCTTTTTTAGAAAAATCGAAGTTGAGTATCAAAAACTACCTATAGTACCAATTCTTCAGGCTATGTGTCAACGCCAAATGCACAAGTAACACCACGGGCGACGGGAGGGAAGTCCTTGAGGGCAACTCATTATAGACGATCTGTTAACACGATTACAAACTTAAACGTGTAAAAAATAGATGCAAAATCCAAGTAATGGACCGAGCTGGTTCTCAACATATTTTTATACCGTAAGGAAGCTCATGCAAGGAAGCAAACTCATGCTCAGCAACGTTACTGTTACTAAGCGGTATTACCTAAGAGTTAAGGATGGCATAGGCCTCGACACAGGCCCGAACTCCGCGCTTTTAATCACGATGATGAACTAATTTCTGCGTCTATATGCTCTGCGTTCTTTTGAACAAAATTTCAGTGCCTGACTGTGAGGTAAGCTTTGGGTCGCCATGTCGATAGCAATGTCGCCTCGATACCAAGGAAATAAAGCACCAAGTAATTTAACGTTTTATTTACTAAAATTGCCAAAAATATATTTACAATCACTACCTATACCATGCACGAATTACTTAACGTAAAGCTTGTATGCATTCTAGTGTACACGAAGAAAGCTGGAAAGGAGTCGAGTTTTGCAGAAAAGGGACACAGTTATTAATAACAAGAGTAACTAATTAATTGCACACAATGCGTATTTGGTGTCTCTTTGTAACTAATGTATAATAAAACATTAGGTATATACGTTTTGCAGACATCACAATAGGCAACAAAAAAGCCAAATCCCTTACCTAAAAAAATGTCGTGGCTTTCATCACTATATTGGCGTTATCACTATATTGGGTTATCAGTGAGACAACGAACATGCCTTAGCAAGCCTATATACATAAGAAATCTGTTGGATTTATAGAATACGCTTACCGCTAAGTTACCTCGGAAATTACGCATGTGCGTACACCATAGTTGCCATAATGGGCAGCAAAAACGTTAGATATACACTCGCCTTTGTACAACTCACAAACAATGAGGAATGACTCTTGGATCGAAGCCCGACAAACAAATTAACATCTAGTTCGCCAAAAGGCTATGCACTTATTTCATCTTTCTTAACCTTTCTCAAGCTTGGTTTCCATTAAGTTAATCCTAAAAAGCGATGTTATCTCAGGAAAGACAAATATTTAACTGAGCATCTTTTGTATACAGAGTAATTTGATTGGACCATTATCTTTCATTGGTGTGATATATTTGAATTTACCGAGTATTTGGCAAAATGGCGAGTTTTATTTTCAAAAGGATATAATATCTGCACACTATCGTAATGTAAGGACATATATTGGTGATAACCTTCCAAGGAGACGGGTCAGACGAAGAACTTCTATAGAATACATTTCTTTATCTACACTTGTTACTTTCCTACGTTTTAAAGATATACATTATATCTTTAAAACGTAGGAAAGTCAGAACACCGACGACAGTGGGAAACTTAAAGGCTAGGTGTGAGCATTGTTCCTTAACCGAAAATAACTGATAATTTCATTTTAAGTAGGCTACTCATTCTTTAGCAAAGGTCGATTGTGCAGTAAATGTAATAAAATGACCCCATTGTGTACTCGATCGATTAGAAAATCAACATCTAAAGCATACAAAGAGCGCACTGCCATTCGAAGTATATGAAGCCATAGTATAAAAAGTAAATATTACGTACCGAATACTCGAATATCAGAACCGTAAAACATATCTACGTTTAGTAGAACGCACTTTTTTGTTAAACCTTGCCATCGACCGTCGAATGTCAAAAAAGTATGGAAGGTTAACTGGGTCAGGCACAAAGCAAAACTTTCAAAGCTGCCGATTTTTTTTTGGAAGTTTGAAACCTTATGCATTATGCAGACTAGATTTCACTGTTAAAATATACAACTAGCACTGCGGGACCTTCAGTCGCTAAGATATAAACCTTGATGCTCTGGACTTTGGTCCAGAAGTGAGTATCGTTACTTTAAACAAAAGAAGTTGTGTATTTTCAAATATGCGCGCGATACAGTCGCATCATTAAGTTTCATCCAAAAATGTTGTGTACATACCAAAAAGAAATTGCAATACTATATATCAGATTTGAAAAACAGGCACCTTTGGCATTTTTGCCTTTAGTTGTGAAGTAAGGGCTTGCAGCAACACTTACTACTTATTTACGTAGAAGCGCTGTGTACTAGAAGGGCAACAGTGAACTGTCAGACATGTACATCGTTATCGGTGTAAATTAAGTAGAATACGTATCTCTTACAACAAAAGTTTACTTCTTTCGGTTCCGTGTAAGTTCTGAAAAAAGATGGAACAAGTTAGATCGTTTCAACAATCCTAAAATGTAGATAGTGAGATCCTGTAGAATTTACGACTATTACAGGCGTGCGCTTAAAAGATATCCGGGTATGGCTTTGTTGTCGACGACTAAAGGTTAACAAGAATCGCGTCGCACTAAACTTTCGCCATGATCGCTCAATTCACGACGTTTAAATTTTTCATTTTTAGTTGGAAAACATCTAGCATAATTGAAGAAGCATATCTTCATGAAAAAAGCTGTTTTAAGTTAAGCGCTTTATTTTTGTTTTGTAGAGGGGTTCCGTACCCGTTACGTGAGTGTCGATACATAACACCAAACATAAGCTTCCGCGACCGTGGCGGTGATGGACACTTCTCGCCTGGTACTGAGTCAGTACTGGATTTGAAATTAAAATGTTAAATAAGCACGGTTCCGCTTTGAGTAAGTAAGTACTCTGCAGAAATTATAGTTAAGCGCAGGAAATTCTGAATTCACCACTGGCTAACTACTGGACGAAAAACGGCGATCGTAGAAGCGTACGTACGTTTACTATAAAGGTTTAACCTACCCTAAGAGTTTTTACTTTACTAAAAGTAGCATACTTTTTAAATGAACATTGGCTATAGTCATCCCGTATACATTGGGATTATAGGAAATGGCCTCCTGTTATGGGCCAGCCAACAAGTCAGCTTTAAACTATGCACACAACTAGTGTAATTAAAAAGATGTAGTTTTAAGAAGAGCTCAACGTACATCAGTTAACGATGTGTGACGGCTAGTGGAGTGAAGACGGAGAAACTGCACAGGTAGATGTATATTCGTTAATTTCAACTTAAATACTCGGGTTACAGGGCACTTAAATGGGATCCTAGTTCTAAGGGTGGCTAAAATTAGCACTCAATGTAAGTTTGGATATTGGCACCCAAAGTTTGCAAAAATTCCGTGCTCTATGATTTGTTTGCTATGTGCTAGTTTGTTTGTTGAACAGATGGGAATAACATTGTTAAAATCCGCATATTGGCCAAAATACTGCGCTATTTGTTGAGCGTCGTTATTAATCATGATCCCAGTTACTAGTCAATCAACCTCGTTGTTCTGTTGCTCACCAGTGACGTAGTGTTATACTCTAATAGACAAAAGCTCTTTGCCGTTTACAGACTTTGAAGTTTTGCCCATCTGTTTTAAGTATTATCGTTAGTTAATATTCCATCCAGCTTAATGTAAATATATGGGTTGTATAATACATCAGTCACTTTTCTCCACCTTAGTAATATTGTAGCATTTTGCTATACTATTATATATTGGCTGAGTCAATCTATCATTGTGATCTCGTTATTAGGCCGACTTAACGTGCTATCTGAGCGATGAGCGATATAATTAATAGCTTCATTACAATGACCCTGTTACAATAATCCAGTTCTTCTATTGGGATAATTCTCTTGAGCTCCGTCGTAAGCTTGCTCTACTATGGACAAATTTAATTCGTTTTACAGCCAGCCTAACAACGAAGGCCTTGACCCAATGATCGTCACCTTGTTTCACCACCGTTTTCCGGTTTGAATAAATATATTTTTCTCGTTTAGTTAATCTATTGCTCGGCCCCGTGGTTACTGGGCACAGTTATCCTATTACCTTAGTGCTGCGATTGGTCGCCTTACTGTAGAGATTTCATTTTCCTATTAAAGTGCTCCTAATGCCTTTTTACTTTTTTTTTTTTTCTCAATTGGTTCATCTTCCTCGTTGCATCCATTATCGTACTGCATGTACCCTGCTGCGATCTGAAAAAATAACTAGAACTGACTTTAAGCATAATATGTACCTAAATAAATTGCACTACAACCTCAACCCATGACCTTGCATGCAGCGCCACCATAAGATTTTACTTAAATTTTATCCTGATTTAAAATGTCCTTCTGTATTCCTCTTGTGTTTTTCGAATCAGTTAATCGGTCACCCGGTTTCGAGATCGATGTATATAAATTGTGTCAATTATGCACGGGCTGACCAAATCTCTGTTGAAAATATCATTGTGCAAAAGGGACCAGTTATGTGCACGATGTAGAATACCTCCTACTCTTGGAGAACGTTGCTAAACCACCTAAACATGTAGAATTTCTTTTTCACCACCACAATGGTTAACGGTGATGTGTCCACCAAGAAACATGGATAACTTTGTGGCGGTATCGCCATTCAATCCAAATGATAACCTTACAATAGGAGATTCTTGCTAATTTTACTTCCCCACAACAAAGAACGTAATCTTAACTCGTTATTTTATTAAGGATCAAGTCAGCATTTCTGCCAGATAAGATCTAACTAGTTGATTGTAAGCTTTGTACATCCCCTTTATTAAGTTACGAATACCGTTTTCGCTTATGCCTGCCATTCTCCCGATATATCGTCTGCAGCCCACAGAGGACAAGTTCAGCATTTCAGAACGTGTTGAGTTGTTCTGTCACAGCATTGACCGTAATTTATGCCTATTGTTTTTACGCTGTTCACGAAGTGACACTGCACGTAAGTCTAAGGTAAATTACGACTTGTCATCGTAACACGTTAAATCCTTTGTGTCAAATCTCTTACCTCCAGCTCCTACTAAAAAATACAAACCACTCTTAATACGCTACGATTAAAATCTATTGCACATTTTGTTAGTTCAAAGCAAAATGCTTTCTCATTGAGACTCGGTGATGAGCGTTCTATTAGTTGGTAACTAATATTAGGCGCAAAAACAATTTTTTCCCGACCTTTTTATATGCAAAACAGGCTTTGTACTGAGTGCGTAATCGTAGTTCTTTCTGTGCCTTAAACGAATTTAAATGTTCCCATGATAGTACAGTGACAACGTGCTAGCTTATTTTAGGCATGGCTTAGGTTTCAATCCCGCCGTACACACAGTGTTGAGAGCCATCCGTCAAATATTATTTCAACCTGGGTACGTAAAATAATAACTGAACTGCGACAAACTATGTGCACCGCATTTAAGTTGATAACGGTTCTCGCTGGGATAATAATTATTGCCCCTACCATATGAGTCTAATAGACTGTCAAAGTTAGAAACTAGATTGGTGTTCATTAATCCCGGAGACGATTCCCTCTACCAGCAGTGTGTGTCGCACAAGGAAGCCGATCCAGATACCACTAGGGTGCAAATCGCCTGTGAAAAAGCACCCCGACATCAAAATTATGCCCAACATTAAAATGTAGTTAATCTACAATATATAAATTCATGAATAAAGAGGCATGATTTTATTGAATTTATGATAGTTTATTACAAATTACCGTTCAATTAGCCCTATTTGCTTTTGACCGACTCGGGTCAACTTCAGCGCTTTGCTCCCGGAAGACATACGTTCTGGCCATAACAGTTACGCATTTATCATTTGTTTTAGTAAGTCATAATCTCATTCGGTTTTTGAGATGCGAAAACTGTAAATAAGATAGCTTTTTCTCTTCCCCTAATTGATGCCAGTACGCTTTTAAGATCAATGCAACATCCTGGCAACGTTCCAACATCAGCTTCAATGCATTGTTATTGGTGGACTGGCGCGGTGATTTGATCGAAGGCCTTCTTATCCGCATAATGCGATCGTCACTCAGTCTCTAGGCACATAAATGATACGAACAACGGAAATGGCATAAAAAAAATTGAGATTAAAGCTGTGCTATTGCGCCCTTTTAGATGCAAGATGTATAGGTAATAATAATAAATGATGCTCTCGTAATATATAATAAACTATATTTTTTTATACATAGAATGACTGGTGTAACCTGCTTTTCTGAGATGGATTGGCCAAGTTGCCGGCTTATAGATTGCTATTCTATCGGCCCCGCTGCTACAAAATGACGCATAGCACCAGCCTTCCTGATGACGAAGCCTTTGCGAACTATATGTATAAGCTACTAAACAGTTGTCGTAAATAGGTACGTTCTAGGCTTAACTTAAATTATGCGTTAGGCGTTGTTATTGAAAGATAACGTTTATTGTCACCGTACATAGGAAAATAGATAAGATCTCTCAACGGACTAGTTAACTAATTGAATAAGTTTAAATTATTAAAAGAAGTTAGGTATAAGGTTCATAAGTAGTTTTAATAGACAGTCCGTAACTTGAGACTGCGATGTCGTTACTCAAGGACTTAAGTGCTTCTAGAATATTATCCTGCCAGCGGATTAGATAAATAGCATGCCTACAGAATATCTTAGGAGGTGTCCATTTTACCAAGTGGTTCCCTGTTAGGCTTATCAGTCCTTCAATTTGCGCAAGGAACTTACATATGTATCGAATTATCTTTGACTGAAAACAACCAAAAACCGTTACCGTTGTAAATATGATCGGAACCGTTCTTCCCAATTCAAAGAGCTTTTAATGTGCGATGAGAGTAGAAGCGTAGCTTAGTGAAACATACCTCTTAGGTCAGGCGAAGAGCAAACAATGTAATATATGAACATTGGGATCAACTAAAAAATTTCAAATCGTGTCGTTTGTTTGTACACAAACTCTAGGGTGGCTACTGTTACACGGTATCAAAGGTTCATTGTACAAACCCTTTCAATATTTTATACAATCAATACAATAATATTAACTTTTATAAGTTAGTACTATAATTATTCTGCTCTAGCAATTTTATTGTCATTGACAGTATACGGAAATTTTCTAATTATTATATTTACTAGCGTTTATTTAGTATCTTGCGGCAAGATCATATGTTTTAAAAGTTAATCGCGAAATTAAATGAGAACAAAGGTGTCCATAGTTGGCACTAATTTCGATTACTCATCCGGCAATGTTCTAGTTTAAGAAAGTTAGGTATATTGGTCCATGACTCATTATCCGAGATGCACCTTATAATCTATGTTAAATAAACCAAAAAATCGATATCACAAGTAATGTTTGTAATGATATCTATGTCGCCAAGTGGGAAAGGTACTGTGCGGTCAGATCCAAAGGAATTTTAA
This sequence comes from Varroa jacobsoni, assembly GCF_002532875.2. NCBI lineage: Eukaryota > Metazoa > Arthropoda > Arachnida > Mesostigmata > Varroidae > Varroa > Varroa jacobsoni. The sequence continues at coordinate 367,704 of NW_019213669.1, forward strand.
GCGCTTAGTGCTTTTAAAATGGAATCCAAAGTCGAATCTCGAGTTTGAAGCTTGGTACATGATTTCAAATTAATAGGCGCGCCAATTACGCTATTATCGGACAAACAATGAAGATATATTCGAGAAATTTTAGGTCAACCAGGCAGGTTAATTCATTATTTGAATAATATCCAAAGAAATAATCCACAGCCGTAATAAAGAAAACTCGATATAATGTGATCTAGCGCTTGCAGTTGAATCTCTCTCTCAAGTGCTCTATATGTAGTCGAGAAAATTAAGAAAATGAACTTCCTTCAGCCGGTCACTTGGAAATCGTATGTCGAATCGAAAAGTTTGGAGCAACAATCGAGGAGTTTCAAAAATCGTAAGGGCTGACAAAAGCCGTGTAATTTAAGAAACGAAAAATCTTACTTTTCTCTGTTTATTTACCTATGGTGCAACGATCACTTACATAGGAAAGGGTTAATGTCTATTTTGATATTTTCAGTTTTCTTTTATTTCTTGTAGCGCAATACTATTACTATCTAGCCATCAGGTGTAGTCGTGAGCGATATATATATATATATATATATATATATATATATATATATATATATCTATTAAAAGTCTCCGAGTTGTTCTTCCATCGTTTGAATTTTGCAATTGCATCATAGCTATTCCTAAATATGAGGAGCAACGCTGGACGCAAAAGCTAGATAGGTTGTTTTTTATTTACAAAATTAACATGATTTAAGAAAAATGAAAACCTCCGTAATACGTCAGAGGCTCACAATAACAAAATAGCTTTCATAAGTCATTTGTTTACAACTACTTACTACCTGAATATACGCGCACGATATTTTCTTTTACAGGGTGCCTAAGATATAAGATAATATAATAATTTCAGTTCAATTACGTAATGCTAAGTCCTACATTTGTTTTGTTACTTTCAACTTAGTCGGTTTTGAAGAAGTTTTAAAGATACCCACAATATATTCAATTTGTTCAAACGCAAAATCCGGTATATTATTAAAATGGGCTTTTAGATTCAGTTTTTAGAAAAGCTACTCCGGAATAGGAGTTCGCTTTTTCAGAACATATTCAAGCAATGTAGAGCAGTGCGTTTGTTTATTGTTCTCTGTGTTTCGATATCTGTTCCTTGTGCATTGGCTGACATAGATGCTGTTGCTTTGGCTCAATGTGAAACCAATGATTGATGAAATTATTGGCAAAGTGGAGAAAAAGCGACATTCAATATCGTTAGGGATTAAAACCTTCAATTTTAAACCGTTTGAAAAATGCTGCCTACAATAAGAAATTCGGTGTTTGTTACCCTATGGTATTTCCATCTACGGAAACACAAAGAAATCAAGTCATTTCTAAAACGGTGGATCACGGGTGATAATACAACAATTATGTGCAAATGGAAAAAGTAAAAAATTGTGTTCGACAATTTCTAGCAAAGCCCAAACTGGTAATGCTATGTGTTTGGTGGAGTCGGAAAGAATCACCGATCAAGAGTTGCGCACCTGATTGATTCCAACAACTAGTGTATATAATTAATAAGACTATAACATGGCATTTAAAAAAAATCGACCAGAACTCGCAAACGTCGTCTTCCATAATGATAATGTCAGACAAAAATTGAGGAAACTTAGATATGAACGTTTAAGGCATTTGCTGTATAATCCGGATCTTACATCATCAAAATATAAACTAGTTCGGTTGCTGCAGAACTTTTTAACGTTAAAGGATGTAAGAATTGTTTGTCACGATTCTTGAGCCAGGACCCATGGGAGCTCTACAATGACGGGATTATGGTGTCACCAGGGAAATGGTAGAAAATTATCGATCAAAACAGTGTAATCAGTAATATAATTTTTAAATATAAACAAATTTGCTTACATTTGAACGTATAAAAGACGAATACGTTTCGAATAACCTATATATACATATAATTTTTTTTATTACAAATAGAGGAAAGGGATACACAATTTAAACATTATATCATATTATCGTACATCGCTGCTTGGCCACAGGTGGCCCATCACGTAACTGTGGCGGGTTCAAGTATCCTCCTGCTAAGGTGGTGTATCCTGCGCTTAAAATATCCAATAACCTATATACATAAGTGCATCGTTGTATGGCTTTTGCGGCGGGGTATTATTGCTAATCTCGTATAGCATCCGCGACGTAGATCTAATACATCAGATATTAACGCATTTGCCATTATTTTTCTAGCATTGTTTGTGGATCGTTATAGCCACTTGTTTCTTCTGTACTATAAAATATATGTGTCGGGTGGCAGCTTACTCAGGCAGGGAAGGCACCCCTTGCATTGCACCGCAGCTACCTGTACAGAGATTTATGAAACGCATTCATTACGTAACAGGAAAACATTTCTAAAGTAGAATGCTTATGGTTCACTACTATTTATAACCATTATGACGTACAATGTTAAAAGCGGCGATAAGTTCCCGCGATTTTTTAAAAGGTTCTCCTTTTCTCACATGCTGTTTATTCCTGATATATCATTCTAAAGCTTTTTTTTTCGCTCTAGCAGCGGGTTATAATGGTATTGTATTGAACGTATAATTTTAACTCTAAACAACTGCTCAAAAATTGGTGTCTCGGATGGAAAAATGTATATTTTTTGTTGATACCTTTTGTACTCTGCATTTTACCGAAGCCAAAACGCTGCCGAAATAACCCGAGATACTTGCCTCGTGTACGATAATGGCACTATCGTTGAAAAAGCCCCTCAAAAGTGGTTTCCAGGATCTAAGGTATACCGCTAGCTCTGACCATCGGTTGTGCTTGATGACGACCATCTGGAAACGCTTTTAAAAAAAGACGACCGTCGGGAAGGACAACTCAGATATTGGCCAAAAAGATAGACTGCAGCCACAGGGCTGCTGTTGGTCTCCTCCTTCGGATTTACATAAAAACTTAGAGCTTGGGTATTATATGAACCTTCTGAATTCAATTACGGATTAACATTGCATCTCAATATCTTACCTATTATTGAATGTTACGTAGCGACAATGACCGATTTTTGCACAGAGTTGTTTCTAGCAATGAAAAGTAATGCCTGTTTATGAACCAGAACCAGAGATCGGAATGAGTGCCTCCAGGAAAGATGCTAAGGTCCAGGGTCCAACACGATCTTTATCTAAAATTAAGTCCGAGGGTTTGATTAACTGGAAATTGCTTTCTGGGAACCAGCCAGTTACTTGGATTAAATGCATCGAGTCAACTAGGCTATCCGACAAGAAAGACCCAATAGACAATGTCAGGTCTTTTTCTTCCATGACAACGTGAAGCCACGGACGGCAAAAAGCTGCCTTCCTGTACTTCAGATAAAAGATTTGTCTTAACCTTCCAAATTCCCCGGACCTTGCACCAACGGATTTTCACCTTTCCGTTTATTGGCGAATTATGGATTGCAAAACATGGTTGAAACACTTTTGGCAAGACAGCACACCCTATTTAATAGAAAGATGGGAAAAACAGTGAACAATGACGGGGGATACGTGAGATAGTACATAACTGTTACAAAAACAAAAATGTAGTGCTTTTTATTCAGTAAAAAAACAACTGCTGAAGCTCATTATCCAGTTTCCCCGATGTCCTTTTACCGGACCATCAAAATCCTTTTACCGATCACAACCGTTATAATATAACGGTTGTGATCGGTAAAAGGACTTTTTTTTTGTTTTTACACAAAAAATATAATAAATCTGAAAAAGAAAATTGGCCACGTTGTTAAAAAAAATTACTGAGTGACAAATTCGGGTCTTGGCTTGTATGTTCAGGAAGCTTAGCATAGGGGAATATAGCATCCTTGAGAATGATAAGTGAATGAAAAAATCGTTATACTAATGCTCCAAAAAATATTAAATTGTCCTTGTTACTTGATAAAAATTGTGTATTTACATCTTTATACTTACAAGCACTAAGAACAGAAGTGATACCAGGTTTGCAATCATGACAGGTGGGTCAATTCGAGAAAGAAGGAGACTAAATATCCCATATTTATTAACGTCTGGCTGATATTCTAATATAATCTGCTGCACTGCAAGATTTGTACGCAAATTATTATAATTGTATTATAATATTCGCCTTTTACAAATATTGAGGTTATAACTATGGTATAATAGCAAATCGGAATACCGGAAATCAATAGCTTTTTTATTCGCTACCTTTTATGAGTTGACTATTTTGGAGAATCTCGTAGATAAGCCATTAAGTACACTGATAACCGCGCAGACTGTTTCGGTCGTTCCGAATTATCATAATTATATTATAACGGCACTCTCTGCTAGTCAATTTCACTGACGAGCTAGCTGTTACGACTGACATAAAAAGCTCCCCCCCCCCCCCTGCTTTACGGAGCAATAGCTCACTTTCAGTAGGATATTGCATATTGACAGTCTATGGATAATATGCAGTAGCATATTGACAAAATGTGGTTCCAATACAGCTGTCGGAACGGTGGACGGTAGAAATGGAGTGGTTCTCCAGTAAGTTTCTCCGAGGGTTATGCCCAACTTACGGTTGACCTGTAACCAAGCGAGGCTTCTCTGAGTGGACTTGATGTGCGAGAATACGAGGGAGAAAAAGCATAAATATTTCTTGCAAACATTCCTGGCCCGTAGGTCGTAGCAGCGGCGAATTATCATCAGGAATCGTCCTCTCCGAGCAAGACTATATTGAATAGTCCAGTAGGGACTTAGCATTCTGCCTATATATTTAGTCTAGCATCCTTTTCCTTCGAGACAAGTCGCCTAGACGTAGATTTGCTGGTTTAATCGACAGGACCACTACGTAAATTAACTAAGCTGAAAGGTCTAATATTGTACTAGAGATTTAGTTTTAATTCTACCAACTTGTCCTACACTAGAATTATTCACCCTGCAGATATATTGCCGGCGTTTACATCTGGGACAATTGAACAGTGATTCCGATAGGTACACATATCTATTAAAAATATTCTATTACTTCCCACTGGCTTTATTATTTATTCCTACGCTTGAATCTTACTGTATAAAGAGGATAAATAATGTAAATAACTAATAAGCGCACACTTATGTTATTTAGCGAATAAGGATTAGTGCACACGGATGTTAACAAAGAAGATTCACCAGACTTTTGATAGTCGAAGGTTTAAAATATACGACGGAAGGAAACAATCCAGAAAAAATGTATTCAGAATACGCTAAGTTTTGACAAAAGATGGTACCGGCCGTTCAAAATAATAACCAAACTTGAAGGCTATGTAAAGTATATTATGAAAATGAACTTCCAAGTGAATCGTAAGAGACATTTTGAGGCAATGGAAGTATCGTAAGGATGTTAACAGAAACAGAGTAACGGGTTGATTGTAATGGAAGAAGTATTACAGCGTAATGGCATAACCAGAATATTGTCATAAGGTATCTTTTTCGTATATTCTCGCAAGGACAATAGTGAACCAAAGTAATTGAAAAGGCAAAGTTAAATAAAATAACTATGAAGAAGCTAACGGGATAACTAAAGACGAAAATAATATAGTCAATAAGCTATAACATCGTAATAGCAAAGCTGCAAAGACATAAATGCAATAATAGCAGAGCAACCAATTCTACTTTTATTGCGACTTGAACGAGCTAAATTAAATATACAATAAAATTGACGCTTTGTTATTATTCTGTCGGTAACGCATCCATTTGGTATTCGTTAATAATTTCTAATCTTTACAAGAGCAAGGATCGTCAAACAAATGACGGAAGCCATAAATTGCGTATCTAGACACAATGTGTTAAACCAAATTTCATTTATTTACTTTTCCTTAATATATATATAGGCTTAATATATAAGACTTAATATATAGGTGAACAATACAACTTCCCAATTCTAAATATAATATAGAGAACTACTTAAGACACCTTGCATCATACTGGTTACACGATTCTTGTTGAGTTTACAACACTAATTCAAGAGATTTACCAGATGATACCAGGGAAAGGCAAGCGGTATGGTGTCTATCACAATTTACTTATATTTAGCTACGTATATCGTCAGACTCGTCGTAACCAGGTTTCATGACATGTGACAAAATGATCCACCAATTTTCTAAGCATGCTTCTCGCAGAGTCATATCTACGTGTACTCATGTTGAAACTTTTGCACTTATTCTGAGACTACATATGAATGATATTGTAAAGACCATAATATACGGCTAGGCGACTCTTTCTCCTTCTCTAAGTTTTGTTGTTTGACGGTCCAAATATATTCTGTTTAGCTAAATTTATATCTGCCATCTAGGCAAAGATATTACGCCATCATAAAAGCACTAGTGCGGCACAAAGCCGAATGTTTTAGTTATCTGACGTGAGACGTAGCGTTATGCTGGAGCCTACTTTATTTGTGGTCAAGTATTCCCCGAGGGGGAATTGTAAGCGATACTAATTTCAAAAAATGACCTACTGATTTCTAAAAAAAGGCTGTTTGAATCTTCCTTTTTTGAATCATATATACAGTAAAATGGTAAGCCTAATGCAGGATCCGGTAGCCACAAGCATGTTATCGAAATTAAAATTACTTGATATAGATTTTATTATTGAACCTCTCTGTCTCCCTTTATCGGAAAAAATATAGAACGCTCTAGTGCTATGTTTAACGTATATTATTAATTCTGAACTAACGATATATTAGTGCGATTCTGTAAGTGTAAGGTACTTATTCAATAGGAACGTCTGTGGTAGGTCTAATATACGCATTTTGTCGTGTTAGTTTTGCTCATGCAAGCCACGTTTTACTCCGGTTCGTTTAGACTATTAAACGTCAGCAGCAAAACTCAGATCCGAAGCCATGGTACAACTCTTCCCCACACGGAAGATTGTAAGCAACTTGTTGCTATTAAATCCGTCAGTTTTTATCTGACGTTTACCGGCAAAAAAGAGCTTCAATGATACATGTATTTTAATTTATAAAAATAAATTGTATATTCTGACTAAACAAGTTTATGCGTTGTGAGCTGCTTCTTCTATAAAACTATATGTGAAGCACTGAAAGAGAAATTTCGTTGGAAAACCTAGACAATAGTTGAGAATTGAAAAAGTCTGTATCTAAGAGTTGCTTTGTTTCAAGTTTAACATAACAGATATACAGCTAATTAAAACAATTTTTTAGGTGATTGGTTATATACCTTTTACGAATGAATGGTGTACAGAGCTGAAATGTCTCAGCACCAATGTCCCCGCTCAATTTCTCTTGGTTGTGGCACAGCGGAAACAAATTGGAACTAAGGAGCGCAACACGTACGGAACGGGGGTAGCTGCAATAGGATAACAAGCATCTGAGTTTAGATCTGGTCGGAATCGAGGTTAATGAATTAAGACGATTAATGAAACGAAGGTAAAAGAAGTGACATTTCTGTGAGTAGAGGAAAAATAGTTTAACTTTGTATCGCAAATATAGAAGCAGAACAGAATATTCGAAAAAGAGAAATTAGATAAACAAACGATCAAAATGAAAGAAAGGGGTAACGACAACTGATATTTGCAGCCGATTGGACAGCCAGGCTACGGTATAGCTGAGTTTATTGACCAAATTTAGATCAGTTTATTATTATCGTGGCCGAATTTATCTTACTAAGAGAAATTGCAAAGGTGGAAGTTGACTATGTTATAGTAAAAAAAATGAAACCAGGTTCATATAAAAATGTATATTTGTCAGTATCTGACAGTTAGAAGGTTTCAATTGGACAATCCTCAGTCAGGGGTGCTTCACAGTTTCCGACCATTAAGATTCTTGGAAAAGCTACGAACGGCATGTTGTGCGATTTATCTCTCTGTCTCGTACCTGCATATCCTTAGCGTATGTGTATTTTTATCCAGCTAACATCTGAGGCATTTTTTATTTCTGACTTACCCCATTTCACAAGGGCCGCCCGTCAACAGATTTGTGATTTGTACACAGATTCCTATCTGCGGACGTCTTTATTTTTGTGATAAAAGTTTTGTATAAAGATAACAAAAAAAAGCCTATGATGTTTAACAATTTTACTCAAAACGAATTAAGGCTGTTCGTATTTGTGCCTAACCATTCTTGCAATTTTTTTTATCTGGTGTGCCCCAAGGAAAAGCACAACTGTGAAAATAACATGGCTGGCAATGAACTGTTTTATGCCAAAAATCCTCTATATATTAAAACATGCATGTTAGTACATAGTCCTGACTGCATAATAGCATCAGTCATCACGTGCACTGTACATGTTATTTACCATTCTACAAAACACTAATTTTCACAGGTTTAAATAGGAGAACGACAAAAGGGTTATAGGGAAATTTTTAGAATAAAGTAATGAACTAACAGATTGATTACAGCAGTGGGGTCACAGGAGCCAAATCGGCTTGAAGTCTAGCTATAGTACAGGTTGGGCCCAATATCAGTTATTCAAATCTGTTAATTAAGGAAAAAGTGTATCACATGTACTTGCTACTTTATATTTTTCGTACATAATCCAGTCAAATTTTTTCACCCTTTTTCATGTTTCTAAACCAATTTACATATTCTGTCTGATGGACGTCCAACATTTGAAGTATTTTGAGTTATAAGAAGCACGAAAGATGGGGTCTTGTTCTATCCAAGCAAAGATAATACTTTAGCACGGTTTCTAATTTTTGTGTTGAATAATGAATACAAGCTCAACGCACAGTATTCATTCGTAACATAATTATATAAATTCATTTTCAATGTTTTGTAATGTATTGAGAGACTCCTGAGAAACAGTGACATCTGGAATATAACAAAAATAGATGTAACTCTTACTACGCCTTTGTATGATTTTACAGGTGTGACTTCTGCGGTAAGATGGAAAGCTCATTAAGCTGTCAGCCAATACGAAATTCGGCCGTTCGTTGTATTTTAGTGGTCACGATAAAGCTAATTCATTAGCCAATAGGAGGTTCAAATACCTCTATAAAAGCCACAGAAAAATCGAAAAATTTTTCTAGTCGTGTTTAATCTGCAAAAACAATATTTGATTGGATCCATTGGTTATCAGAGCCATATTTTTTGTAAAAACCACTAATTAAAACTATTTTAAACGCCTATTTTTCTAAAACTAACAAAAAACCCACTTTTTATTTTTTTAGAAAAAAAATGTGACAGTTTTTAAGCTAGAAATATAAATATAAATACAAAGCGTCAAAAATAAGCGGCAACTTAAAAAACCCTGGTCGATTTGTTCAAATACGATGTCACATATTTAGCTTTGCTACTGTGATGGAGCAACGCAAGACTCAAGACAACTTTTATTAATTACCCAATTCTGATTTTTTTTTGTTTATTATTGTCGAAAATTTAGGAAGCAACATTGATCAAATAGTATTCGCATCCGCACCATTGTAATACTGCTTTTGTTACCTTAAAATGACTTGTTTACTTGTCTTAATTCCATTAATCCATTCTTGGAGGGTCCGACCCAATAAGCACTTTAAAAAATGATTCTTCTCAGTTTTATAAATTATAAATAAGATTGACTGCTATAGCTCAGGCACACGCATTAGTAATTGCTAGTGTTAACAAAAAATAGACTTCCAATTTATACATTTTCAATTATGGGGCTTTACGGAGAGACAGGTTGTAAAATGATCACGACACATTGATCGAATAGTTGCTGATTTTGATATAAATTGGCTAAGAGTAATTAATACAAAAGATTATAAAGAGTTATAAGTCGTATCTGTTTGCTACTGTTTATCGGACACCAAAATATGCGTTTTTTTTTCAATTTTTACCTTGCACAGATATAAGAAATAACGGAGGATACTGAAGAAATGCGTATCCCTTTTCTGAGGATGATATTTAAAATTAAGTAGGAACACAAGGCCATACATACTATTATTCGTATTATAATTTAATTTGAATTTATCGTCTTTATTTAGCTAACTAGTATCTCAATATTCTTCTCTAACCGCAGTTACAGATTTACTTTCTGCGAGAGCTTTCAACAGTATCGATCGCCACAGCTTACTGAGACAGGTTCTCTTCCTTTCAGGCGGACTCGACTGCGAGGAAGAACGATGAATAAATGGATCGATTTCACCGCCTGAGAGAAGAAATTAGAGTTTAATTACAGAAGCGTAAACAGCGTACAAGCAGACACAGCCTCGTGGGATAGAACTACAACGCTACTGTACCGTAGAATTGTGGCTCGCGTGGAGTCAGGACTTATGAAAACAGTCACTGCATCATAAAACGGTATTGTACTCATTTACTCAGTTTGACTTCCTTATTAGCTTAACCATTTTTAAACTAGAACGATAAGTAAGTGAAAGATGCATTTTTCAGAACTACATCATTTACTGCAATTATTTTTTTCTTGATCAACCTTATGTACATAATATGGTCGATCACTAAAAGAATGAGTTTCTAACCAACAGTAGTGCAGCATTTTTAGTTTTAACACTAAACAACAAAAGTACTCCCTTAATTGGAAACAAGCAAAAAATAGTAGTAGAGAATCACGATTACTGTGTATGCATAATCGGAACTATATTCTATATTGATATTATTTAAAGTGTATTATCATATCACGTGCACAACATACATAGGGCAGAAACATTGTTAATTGCACATAGCTAGCAATTGTATGTTATTTTCTTTTTCGATTAATTAGAAACTGACCCGCCATGTTTGATTTTTCATTTTTGTGAAATAGTCCTATTTCTGCCTTGTCGAGGACACATTCACCAACCGTGACCCTTAGCGGTCCCCCTGGCAATTCTACATCTGGCACCTTCTCTGTGGTATAAATCGTTGCTGTCTCCTGGCAGTTGCATCACAATACTTTTTTTTTAAGTAGTCACCCCATATTACAGAACAGTATCAATAGTCGCCACGTAACTATACTATCACACAAAAAGACTATCACAGGAAAACAACATTAAATTCTTCTCAAGCAGTTTACCAAAGCCGCTACTGACAGGGACTTAGCTATAGATAAAATATAAAAATGTCAACTATGCGACAAGGGAAATAAAACATATTTGAGTAAGGTGTGCCAGGAACTAGAGATTTCAAAAGATATATTTAATGTAGACATTTATATGTTTGATTAAAAGCTGCACAAGGAAGCATTCATTAAGAGTTGCCTCGATCATTTTCGGTAACATGCCAATGTTGGGCTAAGTCAGTCTGTTCTTTCTGTTTTTTTGGCGACACGTTGTGATGAACACAATCAGCAGACGCTACAGATGGATGCATTAGCGGTGTGCCGTCTAGCAAAGCAAGAACCCGTATATTTTTTTATGTTACTGATATGCATGTATGTATTGAAAAGAATCTGTTTTGACCGTTAACTGCCGTACGGGCTTCTAACAATCATGCCGACAAATGTTACTGTAAACGTTTTAATTTGACATTACACGGTGGAACCTTTTCTTTAAGGAAGAATCAACTTAGCCTTCATTGCTACTAAAAAATCAAAGGATTGCTTTGAGAAAGGACGGAACCGCAGATAATGTCCAAGCATTTTATCCAGTACTTTGCGTGGAATCTGCTGAATAAAATTGTATGCTAACACACGTTAGTGGAATCCTGGCAATTATTACGTGTGCGTCATGCATCACATGACAACAAACATAAGTCGGGCTGATTAGGCCTCGTCGGTCGTGTGAGTCTAACGTAACTAGCGGGACAGGCCATGAGGACTTTCGCAAACGAGCACTATTTGCCCAAATTTGAGCTACTTTCTTTAGGATTGCCTCCTGAAACGAGTTCTTCCTTGACGAAAAAACGTACGAATCCACAAGTATATATATGTATATATATGATTCTATTACCTTACGAGACAGACGTCTCGTACAGTGCTTCTATTATGGATTGTTACACTTCAGTGCTTTATCGGTGATATCCAAAAAAATGCCATTCGGCTTATTTGATGTGTGCATTGTTTTAGTGATCAATCGGACGAAAATTAAATCCACCCAGTTCGGATCAACTCGCACGGAAACTATTTTTCTCTAAAATGTATATGTTTTAGCATTAACTTGTTGAGTGCAGCACTTGTTCTGGGACATGTGGAAATGTCAGTTTGAAGTGCACGATTTTACTTGAGCTTTGTAAATGTAAATAAAAACTAAAAAAGTCAAGTAGGATAATTTTTGATGATGCATTTTTACATTTTTGCATTTCATGGACTGTCAGCTGATATAAAGAAACAATTTTACAATATATACGTGTTCTCATTGTAATTTGCCAGTCCTTTTATTTTTTCAGTTTTGTATTCTACATTTACATTTACAAAAAGCGGTTCCTAGAACTTGAACTCACCTTTTATCATATATCTATAAATCCATCTGAAGCTTCTCTAGTTAATAGTTCTGGTGAGTTATATTGGTTCAACCAACGTATGGAGGTCCATAGTCTATTGAAACGAAGTCCATGACTCTGAGTCCAAGTGCGTACAGCTCGCGGTGAGAGTTGTAACGAATTCGAAGCCGGGGGTTGGCCAAAAAAATATATTGAATAGACAGAATAATAAAAATGACGCTAAGGAACTCTTACAATAGATTGTAGAAAATGCTACAATGTGTATTCAGCTTCCTTTAACTATTATAGGTCAAATAACGTATAATTTGCAGTAAATACGAAATTATAGTCTCACTCTAACTGTTTATTTTATATTGATCTGACGTACGTTTTCAAGAAGACTTGGGTGCATCGGATGCCTGTACCTTAAAAATGCCCTGTATTGGGCACCCTTTTGTGTAGCTGAATGTCATGTGTAGTAAATTAAATCGTGTATGTTTTAACTGCTTTCACATAAAAATGAGCTTACTTAGTAAGCTTATATGTTAGAACCAATGTGAAGGTTCACAAGTAAAACCTTCAGTTCATCAATTGGTTCAATTAAATATCACATTTACCATACCATCATTTGTTATACTTTTATGTGAATAAAATAATAGTATATATGTAGAAATATTAACGCAATCTCGTCGCGATATAGATTAACACCAGAAGAACAGATATCACATTGTTTACTATTTGTCCTGTATGGATCTTAACAAACGTGTATGTATGTATGCAGTACTTTAAATTGGAGCCATCACAGAAAAAATGCAGGTTCTGATTAGCAAATCTCGTTGCTTTCGACACGCTTTCGAAAGCAATAAGTACAGTCACAGAATAATACACGTTCTGAAACGAACTTCGCGCTTCTTGGGTAGATCGGAAGCTTTTAAAGTTTCTTTAGTTCGCTACAAACCCCTAGAAAAAATACTCAATATACAGTAAATGAAAAATTATGATCTCACCTTAACTATTTATTTTATATTTATGTAATGCAGTTAATGGCATTAATTAATAAATTTCTCAGAATAGCTCACAATAGTAAAACTCCAACCAGTTCTGAATAAATTGAAAGTAAAGATTTTCAAAGGTCATCCTTAATTTACACTAAATCCATTTAGATTCGTATTTGTACAAAAGCAATTTAGACATTTTGTACAATCGATGTTGAAGATCGAAGGCAGACTATTTTTTTTTTTTTACTTAATCAACGACTTTGTCTTAGAGTTACAGATTAAGCTTAAGGAATTGATTCTTGTTATTTGCTTCGAATCAAATGCACGCATTAACGGTAGCATCTCGGTTGAAGCTTTACAAAATATTTGGGAACCACTGGGTAGGTACCTTTTTACTGACTATTTAATTTAATATTATTAAATGCTCTCGAAATCGATAGATACTGAAGATGTTGAAAAAATTGATTGGCGCAAACATGCAACATCGTGCAAGCAGACCACAAACAAGTGGAATAGTAATCCAAAAAGAACAAACTGAAGCAATTGATTTACATATAGGTGTAGAGATAGAAAAACATTCGACAACATAAGCATGTGTAATAGTAACATGAGTTGACAAGAAGGATGAGGATCAGTAACAAAAACTCAACTAATGAAGACCTATTATTCTTCTGCTAGTAAGTGTCCCCAACCTGCGACGATCGTGGAGCTTGATACGTCTTTTTACGACCGTACGGATTCACAATACGAATAAAGGGCTCCTGCAAGGAGCACCTGCGATTTAGCAGCCTGTACAGAAACAATAATACGAGGGAGTTCAACAGCAGACACAACACAAACAAGATCAATGCCAATATTGCTAAGGTATTATTAAAACAATGGAGACCATGAAGCAATCGAGCCTTATGTAAATAAAGCAGGTAAAATGATTTTTGGTTTGGGTTTAATTTATTATTGTAAAAGCCTTGAGTTTCGATCTGCTTTACAACAGATAAAGAATAAACCGTTCCGAAGGAAATTTTTGAGGCGCGAATGAACACATTTTTTGATCAGTCCCGCTAAGTATTAAATGTTCGGATTACAATGACACGAGCTATTGCGTAAAATTACTAATAAAAGACTCTTTTTTCTCTAAGCATGTATAAATATGTAGTCGAGACTACAGGATCCATATCAAATGACTGGTGAGCTATTTGTCTACCTGTCCATCTTCGCGTTTATTTTAATAAAAATAGGCGCTACACTTTATATAAGTTTGTATTTTTGTCATATAACGGCTCTGCTTATACTACAAATCATGAATATGGTTCCCTCCAAAAAAGAATTGCATGGAAACGAGATCTGTTAAGATATAATACTTAAAAAAGTTCCCCAGCTTTATTTCTCAGCAATACTTTATAATTACATTTTTAAGAATTTTCAATTTCCTGCTTTACACGATGCTATACATTATTAGCTGATCATGAAATCGATTTCTTTTTAAACCCTTCTTGACAATAAAAATCTTTTGGATATATCTTTTTGAATTAATTACAGGCAGCCGGACGAGATTTAAGAGTTTTAGACAATGGCTACATGATAGATAAAAGAAAAGCTGCTAATTTTAGAATCTTAGATAATACGAAAAAAAATATGAATTCCCTTGTGGAAAAAGCAGCCTGTTGCGCAAAAATTATAAAAAAAAACTTAATAGCTAAACCTCAATAATAAGCCAGCCTCAAAATTAGCGAAAACGAAAGTTAAAAAAGAAATCACTGATCTGCGCTTGCTTTAACTTATCTTAAACTTGTCTTAGTAATACCATTACACACTGCTGAAAATGCATAAAAATTATATATAATACCTTAGTTTATTACTAACTAAGCAAAGCTTGCTTATTAAATTTAGCTGTATCATTTAATAATGACTGTTCCGATTTATATATGCTACAATTAGGCCTCGTCTTAAGATAGAGGCATTAGATATTCAGATACATGGGGAGAACGCTGCATAACATCTTAGGCTTCCACTACATCCTGTTTTAGAACTGCGTGTATACCCGAGTGTAGTCAATAAATGTTTCGCGTTTGTTTCGCCGCTAGATATTGTTTAAGACGATTGGCCCCTAGTGTGGAGCGAAGTGTGCGTATAGAATATAGATCATCTCATATGTCCGTAAGGCAAACTCGCTATCTTACTCTACCTAAGTTTAAAATATTTACAGGAAGTGTGTAACACCAAAGTCCTTGTTTGTGGCCAGCGTACTAGCAGCAGGAACACTGGCCATTTCTAGAGTATTTTCGACCAGTTTCATTAGTAATTACAAATGTTAACTTATTTGGCACGTATCTGTCCCATTTAAAAAAAGACTGTTAGCATTAATAGTGATCGAATTAAGTTAATTATCTTATATATTTGCAATTGTTATAAAAATATCTATTTTAGAAAAGGTTTTTTGCAATCTTCGGTATTGGCGGATGCGATTTGTCCTAATGTTACATTTTCGTATTTGACAAAGGATTACACGCTTCATTGATTCTGGTCGAATAGCACAACCTTTTGAGCAAGACGCTTTCAGGTGGTATCCCTCTATTTAGGCTCATAGTGTAAAAGGGTTGTCAATACAGAATCTAGAGATTCGAGATAATACTGATTTAAAACGAGGACAATAGGTGATGTCAAACATAAAAAGCTTCTCCCATCTATGATTTTGTTTCCTATGACGTTTCCAAGTAGATTATCAACGATCTACGCTCAACGCATTGAAACAATGAGGTCCTACACGATTGGGGAAGGGAAATTTATACTCTAGCCTATCAGCAATTACGTATCAGACTTTAGCTTATACGTACTAGAGGCAAAGAGGAATGATGGGGTTAAACAGACTATGAGCTAGGATTTCGTAGTTATTTTCCACTACCCTAGAAACGATAATCATAGTAATACTCTATAATTTACTTGCAAAGCCCATCAGGCATACGTTCTGATAAGCAGAGAACTGTTGAAGTTTAGTGGGCAGAAAAACTAACTCACTAATTTCGCTGAAGGCCTGCTGCTGTCCGGTGACTTACTTAACCTGGCGTTTTTATACCTAACATATTTCTTTGCTACGTGTCTTGGTTCCGGTGGCAAAAACAGCGAACATGTTCCCCAGATGTTACTACGTTGTGTGTTTGCCACACTCAGCTTGCGCTATAACAGCACCTGCTTCCTATAATGCGGTTCTTTACGTTAAATAGGATTCTTTTTTTGCTATAATCGTCGCGTTGGCAAATTGCCCAAACTACCTTATTGCAGGTATGCATATACGGGCAGCTGAATATAGTTGGCCCATTAACACAAATAGATCCCGAGAATAGTTTCAGCTTTACTACTACTATCTTAAAAGCTGCCGTATGTACACGGACTGGTTATCGCTGTTTGTTATATTTTGCATAGTATTCTCTTTTGAATGTTATTTTTAAGATTTTTACCGTTGGATGAACTTAATTTATGATAATTCAAGTAAGAAAAGTAATCGAAAGTACTGCACGTTATAATCAGTCGCAATTTTTCGATACCGTTTACGAATCAGCTTCGAAATCGCATTACAATGCAACTTAGAGAATCTCGCAATTATGGAAAATATATTTTATGGATTCAATAAAGCTGGAAACTAATTACATTTACTGTGGCTAATCGCCTCATGAAGTTACCTAAAGATTTAAAACAGAATTAACATTATGACTAACTTTGTTGCTCATGATGCCTAGAATGCGTACAGCCTTTTTCGTAAGTAAGCAAATCGCGTTGGGAAATTCAAAGCAGGGTCGTCCGGTTGAGCAACAGACATCTGCTGCTTCTATAATGATATTCTGTTCATTTCTCTAAAAAAACACTGCACAGATTCATCTAACTGGTTCCTGCATGTAACGAGCCAGAATTAAATAACATGGGCTGATGAAAACGATATTGCTACGTGTAGCAAAGTGGTTACGAAACGAGAGCGTTTCTATTCACCACTCATATGTTGTCCACGGTGTTGCGACAACTTTACGTTGCAATTACTGCAGATAAACAAAGTGAATATATGTTTTTGCTTTTATGGGCCCAATATCTGTACGGAGTGAGGCAAATTTTCTGCTCTAGGCAGAGTTAATGGGTTTCGAGTGCATCTCGTAATTACGACTAAACTAAAAAATAAATTGTGATACTAAAAGCGACAAACATTTTAGTTTCTTGAGGTAGAGCGATCAATATGTCTTGAAGTTAATTTGAGGCTGCCTGAATAATATAACATGCATTAGTACTATTGTTACATAGATGTATTACAAGATTGATTAATAATCGATTACTGTTAGTGAGTAATAGGTTAGCCACAACTTCAATTATGGATTCCGGATTTGCTGGGCTAGAAATTCAGCTATCCGGTAACTGTCTACCTTCACTTCGCGTAATTGTAAACATAGTACATACCAAAGCTATAACATCAAGCTAAGCAATCCAAAGATTTAGCAGTCGTCTTTCATTCCGTGTACCCTTTTGTGTCTAACTATATTTCACAGATCACCGCACAGTGGTTCCCGTTTACATACTTTACTTACAAGACAAGACAAGACATTTTCTATCAAGACTAACTTCAATAAATATACAGCTTCAATAACACTAGAAATTCAACATTTCATTGTTTTTTTTCACACATACCCGTTGTTGACTTCTTATCCGCTTAGCCGTATCCCCTTACATAACTGTTTTATGACATTAGTCAGATTTATGACTTATGTATAAGCGTTACGTCGTGGTTAATGGCTGTAATAGTATAATGAAAATGGTCGTCGTGTTCCTCAAAAAGGTACTGCAGGTATCTATTTTAAGTAATGATATGCTTTGACAAGGCTGAGATAAACTATTGATAAGCCATTGAATGCCGTTCGCCTTAGATAGAGAAAGCATAAATCAGAGAGAGAGAGAGATAAGATGAATTTTACGTATGTATCTTAATCCATCTCGTTTCTAATTAAAAAAAAACATCAATAAGTACTTACCGATATTCTGCTTCGTGCCTACTAATTAAACGCAGCCGACCAATCTTACTTTTCATCACTTCAGAGTATGACCAGAACGTTGAGAATGTTGTAGGATACGTTGTCGACTCAGCTTCTACTCCATAGAAGCGTATTCCACCCTTTTCGTATTCGGATATCATCTGACAACGTCAAGGGTCCTATTTTGAGCGTCTATGTATAGCCTACTAACTTTTTCCATATTTATGTCATCCTCTACGGATTTCTCCCTACTTGCGCAATACTCCTACATATATTCAGCCCTACCTTTGTGCAATCCAAACCAACATGCATCTTTAAAGGCTCTAGTAGTTATTCACTTTTTTTACGGTTTTCTTACTTCTCATAAACACTTTTTGGTTGTAAGTTTTCGACTTTCAGTGTAGTGTATGAATACCTAATTAAAAGTATTCTCCTATGCAAGCATGGAGACTTTATTAAAAGCTTGTATAAAAAGGTTGTTCAATTAAGGTACAAAGGAAAGTACTTTCTTCGTATAGTGCTAATATAGAACTATCTGCGTCGTAGAAACTGGACTTGGTCAATAGTAATACACATTCTCCTGAAGAACACCATCTGGAACTTTAAATAACTTATTGGAAGCTGACTAGAGGCTTTGAATGGAAAATCATCTATATACTGAGCACTGAGCGATAATAACGTAGAGTACGAATTGAACGATGTAAGCTTTCCCAGAAACGTATTAAAGCCTAATCTAGGCTTAAGACTCGGATGGTTCCTTGAAAAAGATATGCAATGCACCATTATCTTTTCATGAAGCCAAATGGCTTCGTGTAGATAAGTGTTGACTTCGGGAGATGGTCCGATGGATACACTCTTCTGTATTATATATCTATGTTATAATATCTGACAATAAACCGATACGAGACACCCACAACGTACGCCGTAAACACTCGTATTCCTATGATGGAACTTCTGCAAGCAATATAATGTAAACGTCGTTACGAAGAAGTCAATAGGGCCGAGTTCTTTGATTAAGGCACTCGCTAATTTAAGAGAAACGTTATTGATTGTTTTCATTATAACTGTTTTTTTTTTGTTACAAAACATAGGAGCTGTTTTCAGGAAGCAAGCTGATATTGTATCATTGGGTACTTGCTACAAACTTTAGCAAAGAGTTCATCCACATAGTACAATTCGCTATTCTGAAGCGAAATATATGTGCACTCTACTTAAATTACTCAGAAAGTAGTTATGTTCGAAACATAAACCTGACAAATTTCACAAGTCCCATAAGTTACATACATGAGTACATCCAGCGTTTCATTTTAAGTGTGAGTGTAAAATTGTATGAAAAACTGGCCTTTACTACAATCGACCGTCTCGATTCTTGTGTTAGCCTTATTGTTTTGTACAGAAGGCCGTCAGTACTCTTTGTCATAAAGTTCATTAGGGATTTCACCCGTATGTAAAATCAAAAAAATGTGTCTGGTATCGGTGCTAAACCAGGTCAGCATTGAAAAAATTTGCACCTTCAAAAATATCTTTCAAAGACTTTCAAATAAATTAAATGGAAGAGGTTTTGTGTATAGACAAGAAGCTTGCGTTACGTTTAAATAAATTCAAACTGATCAATTGGCTTCCGCGAAATATCTTGCAGAACGTTGAACATATTATGAAAGAGCTAGGTATTGCCTGATAAGAACCTCTATGTGCTAGCTAGGTAAAAGGTATTCACTGTTGTGGGGTTAGCATTATATGGTAGATGACATCTATAACGGTATGTGTTATAAATCATTAAAGAGAGCACTAAGGCCAACTGAAATATATAACCATTGGGAAGGGATTGCTAAACATGGTACAAAATATCTTAAATAGGCGCTATCTTGCGACGCGAATTTGTTCATGGAGAGAGTTAGGAATGCATCACAGCACTTCGCCGAGTTCCATTTTGGCAGGCCTTTGAAAAGCAGGCTCCCACCCGAATGGTTATACCTGAACTCTAGTCATAAAATCTCTCAATATTTTTCTTAAGTTTAATTACTTGTTCGGATCTTCATTTAATACTACGGACTGGTAGGAAACATGACGGGTGCTTTGCCGGTTTAGTTAACCTACGTTACATTTTCGGACAAGGTTAGTCCCGATCAGGACTTGAGGCCCTTGGTTTAACTAATGAATCTTGTTTCGCAGCGATGTCGCGCACGGCCTATGCTTGAAGCTGGTCTTGCTCAGTTGGTCTGCCCCGGTTCTTGGAATGCTCTCTGTTACCTGCTACCAATTTCAGCCCGCAAACTAAGCTCTGCATGTTCTAATTCGCGGGTTGCTCTTCATTGTCTGACTGATTTGGTAAACACCCTATATCATTTAATAGTTTCTTAGCTAGACCGTCCTTTACATACAAGTGAGGTTCACAGAGATATTTCGTAAATTTCGAAAGGGCAAATTCCAGCGCCTTTCGTTGATCCTAGCTAGCCATCGTGCTTTGGACCATTTCCAGTATACCAAGGTGCGTTAGAAAACGTTATCTGTGCCAGTCCCATAGTTGACACACGCTACCATCAACGCCTTACATCACCTGTAAAAATAGTTTTGGAAGTCACCATAATTGAGCAGGCATTAAACTAATAAATATGTTTGCCAGGCCACTATGGTCTTATGACATGCTGCACCCTTTCCAAACCTTTCCACAGTGGTTAGTCTTTGGCAGATCTTGTAGCTTAGAGATTGTTTATGCATTGAACTGCTTTGGCTATGAATCATCAAGTCTTTAAGTCCACGTCCCTTGAACATAGAAAAGTCATAGAAAATGACATGAAATTTCTATATACTGGACAACATGTAAAGTTGGCAAAATCAACGCGAGGCAAGGAACATGATATATGGATAACACTTGGTGGACAGATAAAGTATCTGTTCGAGACTCATCCTGAACTTTATGATGCTAGCAATAAAACACGATTTCCATTCTCAGTTTATTAGAATAACCGTTGGTCGAACCGAGCAAAGGATTTTGCAGCTGTACAACTAATTGCTAAGCCGATTTAACAGGCAGAATCACTTTTGAACTTGGTCAATCTATATACTATAGAAACTCTTTATCTTTGCAAAAAGAGTCCGTGGATCTTTATTATGCGGTTACGACTCAGTAACTGTACAAGTTCGCCCATGAGAGGCAGGGCACCTGGCGTGGTGCTCATTATGGCAACATATATGTGAAACGCAATGTTAAGGTTTATTAAAAGTACACGTAAGCCGTCACTATTATAAAATGACACCCAAAAAGGGTCTCTACTGGCATATTTACGTTAGCCTTCACTCAAGTTGCTTAGCTTAATCCTCAACCCTTTGACCACTATCATTATGAAGGTGTAGATTGTACATATATATGTTCTAAGAGTCCCATGTAAACGTATCATGAACATGTGCCCTTTCGCCAATAAAACATTTATCATACTTCCTCCAGACGAGCATTTTGTACGTAATCACTAATATGCGGCTTTATGTTTTTTAGCGGCTTTAGAATGTGTACGTTGCATTGGGCATGGGAAAACGAAGCGTTTTCCAGCAAATACAACACGAGAACCACAACAACTATATATATATATATATATATATATATATATATATATGCACCGTTAGTTGGAGCGCCATAAGTTATAATGAAATAACTTCATGTGCTAGACAACAGATTAGTTCTCAAGATGAACGGTGACATTATTAGGCCGAGCACCTTTGTAGCCCTGTCGTAACAAAACTCTTCAAAAATCTATTTGGATGTAACAATTCTGCGAGAAAGTAAATCGCTCTAAACATCGTTAAGTTTCTCCTAGTGTCCGAAACGTATTTCGTCTAGAAGAAATCTCTCACAACGATTCCCAATTCACTTATTCTTACGATTAGATGTTAAGCAATAAACAAAAGCATGGTCTCATTGCGTGTAGTTTCGACCAGGTTAGCCTGAGCCAATAGCAGTCACTTCATCGCCACACAGCCAACACCAGCTAGGTTAGGAAACACCGGTGGGATGATTGGCGCTTATGATTGATGTGGTGTAGGAATCGAGTTTTAAGCCTTTCGTCAATTAAAGTTCTAATGTATAAAATAAAAGTTTATATTTGCTTAAATTTAACAGCGAAAAATAATAATAGTAATGTTTTTTTGCCTACGTGACTTTTCCTCTTTTCTTACGTTTTTTGTTTTTCACGATAGCCCGTTTCTATGAACAATACGTTATGAAATTATTCGGTTCCAGTCATTTCGAACGAGTGCGCTCGACTATTCTTTTAGATTAGCAAAACCGTCAGACTGCCTGGATCTAAAGAATTCCAAATGCATAGAATTTGACCCCAACATACAATATAACCTGCAGTGGGGTAATTCTACTTGCAATTCAACCTTCGGTTCGAAGAGTGGTACATTCAAGTGGCCGTAAAACACAATATATTCAGTTGTGCACGCGGCAGTTAAAGATAACTCTACATGTAGAATATCACCAGGGGCGACAATCAATATATCCTACTGGTCTGACAGAGTAATCATGAATAAATTGAAATTGGAAAAAGTAGAGTGAGCGAACCTCACTTATAAAGTACTGCTGTTAATTAGGTTCTCTCATAAACTGCGTTCTGTCTTCCCAGTTCACAACAATCTAGGCTCAAAGGCACAAAACCTCATAGAAGCAGGACAGCGTATCAAAGTTGCGCTACGATTTCACACACAGTTTACCGGTAATGGTTTGTCGCGCCATCGCTTGGTTTTCCTCATTTTCATTTTTTCTACTGTACTCGAAGAAGAAGAAAAAATTGGTTATTCAATTAAATTTGACCATGAAAGCGAGATTGAAAAAAGAGCATGCTCTCTCTTAAACGTCGCTTTGTCCTACTAACCAATAAGGGCAACAGAAAACATCAATGACATTCGAAGAATTCGAACACACCTACGTAGACATCAAGCCCAAAAGAATTGGATCTAGTTGGGTGCACACAGCCATCCCAATAACCTGTTGTAGAAAAAAACTATAATCATTACCCACCGACGAAAATAAATCTGGCTTTTCTAGTTTACACATTCGAACTATATACTCAATACTTTCTTTATATTATTATCTTAATTTGAATCAGGTTGATAGCCTTTGTCACATCTACGATACATCTGCGTGCGTGAGGTTAGTTTATAATTTGCTGAGTTGCTTTGTACTGTATAAGGTTTCATCTAATTTTGTGCAGTCTCTTTGTATTGGCCATCTGCTCATTCACTCGATACTGATAGTACTGAGTTAGTTTTAATACGTATTGGTATGTAAAGTACTATCTATGCATTCTTAGTGTTCTCCGTCGGGATTGTTTTATCCGCCGCAAGACCCTTGTAGCTCAAACTTGCGGACCTACGTAGTTCCAGTTACGTCGTGTTATGAATCATTCAGATACAAATCATCCTTGTCATACACCAAAGGCGTCAGTCAGTTACTTCTGGCAAGTTACTAGAGGGGTGACGATCAGCAAGACTAAAGTTGCTGGCTTTCGCTCGACGAGAATCTTCTTATATAGTTGTCCGTGTTTAACCTGTGGTGTTCCAAATTTATTCATAGATTAACTTCGAGATTTAGAATGAATCGATAGGGCCTGGCAGTATCCGGTAGGTGAAACGAGTAAACGAGCAAAGCCAGTCATGAACATTTTGGAGTGGGTGATTCACACGTGCGTTAGTCCGTTGGCCTTGTTTTTCGGATTTTTCTTATTCGTAGAATTTATCGTTTGACGCACAGGGCACATTTACGTTGCACATATTAAAAACTTGCTCGCTACACTTCGTTGCTCTTCCTCGTAGCTGTCGTTTTAATATAATGCATTCTGATTTCTTGAATTAAAGCAATATATCCGTACTTCAGCGTGTGAAGCGTTCGAGGGCAGGATTGATCGCACTGATAACGCGATGGCTCGACTGCGGATCGTCGTACGCTCAGGTTCAAAAGTGTTGGTACTCCAGTTACTGATACCCAACACCAACGGAAACCCGAAGCGTTTCCGTATGACTATATGCCAGAAGTTGATGCCAGTGATGCACAACAACGAACAAACCTTAAAATATTGCGATATGTTAGAAAGCCAGGTGAAGCACTACAACTAGCACACAATCCAAGCCAGGCTAAGTTTACAATATGATCTATTCTGTTTTTTATTCTTTTTATATTTAAATTGTTCGGCTAGACTAGGTTCTTTGTTCAGTAATATCTGTGTTTGTGCTCTGTATGTTTCTACTTGCGACTTGGCTGGAATAGTGGAATCACTACAATTTACAGTGCACAGTAGTATGAAGTAGTATTCAGCTCTAGTCAGATATGATACAGTGTAAATCGTCCCGAATGAAGCCAAAAAAAACCAAAGAATCCTAATTCTCATACAGGCTCGGGGGCGTAAAGCTATTCTGTATTGAGATCAATAAAACAGAGGGAAAGCATCCGGAACATTTGAGCTAAAAAGAACAAGTAAAATTTGAAAACGTAGCCAAATCTAGGACGTGCTGCTTAACTTGTATAAGACACCTTCTCCACAAGATATTTTTGCAGAGAACTTAACAATTCCAAGTGGTAAAAGCATTGGTCTCACAATAATAAGGTCACGGGTTTGTTCACCGGTTGACAATCATTTCTTCAAGTTATTTAATTTACCGCTTAGTTATGCATACGGAGCTCGCTATAAGCATCATTATGGAAAGATGTATTTGTAATGATGGCAAATACGAAAAAGGTAACTATATATTTGTCCGGTGCGTGAAAATGTGAAACCACAAATATTTAATTGAATAGTAATGAATGATTTGTATGTTGCTTTGGTTGGTTATTATAGTTGACTAGACTTGAGTTTTTTTTTGGGTTGAGTTGGTTCTTCGATTTAAGGCTTTGCCCCCTCTAAACAGTACATACTTAAGATGGCTCTCAAATAGTTCCTTTAGTTATTACCCCGTAGCCCCGTTGGACTCACTATTAGTGGTAAAGAACTAATCACCATTTTCCCATTATTATCTAGAGCAGACAAAGGGAAGATATTTGACTAAAAACTTTTTAATTTGATTTTGTTGAAAAATGTTGCAGTAAATCAGACAAGCACCGTTCGAACTTTTCAATTACTATTCTCCACCGATTTTCTGGGGGGATTGATTGTTCGAAAAGACCTAGCTCAAGTTTATAGAACTGACGGACGCCTACCTAAAGAATATTTTATTTGACCTAGGTCAAATGCGGTGGCACCCCCGTGATGGCTTATCTTTGATCTATCTAAGACAGTATCTTTGGAACACGCTGTGGTTTACGCCAAATACGGCCATAGGCACACTTTGTTTCAAGCCACAGGTCTCGTGAAATGTCTG
The DNA here is from genome assembly GCF_002532875.2 of Varroa jacobsoni. Taxonomy (NCBI): domain Eukaryota; kingdom Metazoa; phylum Arthropoda; class Arachnida; order Mesostigmata; family Varroidae; genus Varroa; species Varroa jacobsoni. Next base: position 393,331 of record NW_019213669.1, read on the forward strand.
AGCACTCAGAGATGTTATATGGAAATCATCAGTTTGTATTGGGGCGCATTTGGTAACCCCATCGAGTTATACAAATGGCAAAAAAATTGAAAGAAAGCAAGAAGAGTCTTCGGATAAAAATGTAGTATGAAATTTTGTAATCTTAAAGAGGCTTAATTCGGTGGGAATCCAGCTTCACTGAACCTAGTTTGCGTCACTGCAGAATAAAGGTTACGATCTCGGAAGATGCATTCATAGAAAATAACAAAAACGAAATGAAGAAATCCAAGATCTGTATGCGATCTATCTTTGTTTAAAGAAGACTCCCAAGCTTGATAATCAGCATACAGTAGGCGTATTTTGGCTGGAAGCATCTTGGTTCATTGTAACAATGAATTGCCCGACTTAGGCTGTTTTAGATACATGCTTCGAGTTCGGAATGGCCGTCTGAAACGAAAAGCGCTATGAAACGAAACGTGAATGCAAGTATTGATATTGCGAACTTCTTTCAAACTGTCCTTATCTAAGCTAGTCGTTGGCACTCAACTTTTTTTAGTAAATGACTCAATAAATAAGTAAGACAGAATCTTTCTAACTTCTCTGGTTTGTAGAAAGTGTAATTTTTTTCGCCTAACAACTACAAAGTCCCTGAATTATATATCTGTATTTCTACTATAGAATATTTTGAGTATCGATATTAAAATAGATATGCAAGAAAAGATTCAAAGCAAAACAAGTCCTGTTTCAAACTCACCAATTCGTTTTTACCTACGCATAAGGAGCAGGCAGCAATTTCATACGAAAAACTTGGATAAAGCTAAGCTTTAATACTTCTGTTGTGTGCTTCTTATAGAACTTCATTGATATCAAGGTAGGGATGAGAGCTTTCTCAGTTTGGCGCCGAACATGATTTGTACCCCGTTGATATTTGGCGGACTTTGACAGCAACTCGTTTAAACATCTCGTCCTTACAGGCAATCCGAGTCATGACGAAGATTGGTTGGAAAATATATACAATAAAAAGTGTCAAGTCAGACAGATTAAAAGTCGTTTAGGATTGTTTGATACTCCCTCACTTAGGCGTGTCGCGAATGAGTTAGATCGAATACTTCTTGACTGCTGCTAATGTAAGGCCATCGTTCCATTTGCTCTAAATATCATTGAATAGACCAGGATCAACAAAAAATTAGGGCGAAGCGATAATCAGAAATGGTGTAACGTTAAAATGCCTTGCGCGCTAAACAAAAATATCGCAAACTCTGGCCAAAAGGACTGTTTACCGCTCAATAGTTACCAATGTGCCATTTATTCTCCTGAGTAATCAATATTTTACTTTGTTTGCTATTAATGTATAACGGTAACAATGCAGTGGAGATCAATAGATTATAGGTCTTGCATTTAAGTTATAGAGTCGTATATAAGTTCGTTGCAACGATGGACAGTAGGGCGGTAGTTTAAAAGAAAAGCTTTTCAAGTGGTTGTTCTTAAGACTGCCGCACTTTGCTTGGCGTGCATGAACGAAGAGAAGCGCTTCACATTAAATGCTACCAAAGTGTCAGCGCCATGATTTTTTTAAATGCGCGTTCCAAAAAAAAAGAAAGAAAAAATGCTAAGCGCTTTCTGTTTAATTGTCTTCATGTGAATAAATTCAGACATACTACGACTGTTAAAATTAAATAATTGAATCCACAAAAAGTATGCCATTACTTTATTTAAACGTACTTCAGTTTCTCACCGATGATACCTTGTATCCAGTACATCGAACTGGGTGCAAATGAGCTGCATAATGCAAAACTTGAGCTTTGCAAGCCTGAAAAATAATCACAGATCTGCTTTCTCGTCGAGCGAGCCTAACTTCATTCAAGCTTGACTGTTTCTTTAGGTTTTGTACCTTTCTTTGAACTCGTTCGGCACAATAGTTACAACTGAAGTTGGTAGCAATAAAGTTGCAGCTCTATATGGTAATCTACGTTCTAATTTCTATTTCTGAGAAATTATTGTCGTAACACAACAGGAAAAAATTTAATAGCGTAACTGTAAGTAGGTCCATAGTTTACTAAGAAATTCCCAACTGTTTATGCTATGTGATGTACCCTTTTAATTGAACTATGTCAAGTGTGTCAGCGATTCAAGATCCCTTGGCCAAAGCACATATTGACGCTTCTCAGTGTCGATCGTGTATCATTTATTCAGTCAAGCCACTGTCGAACAAACATTAAACTCAGATGAGCTGTACCAATTTTTTATTTGGCACCATTTGAGCAGCGCCTCCGCCTTATTGTAGAGGGCGTTCGTTTCTCGGCTACTCTTTTCCGCCCTTTTCAAGTAAGTGACTGTCGACGCGCGCTCGCTCTGAAGCAGCAGATCTCCTAACATGCCTTCCAGGCACGTGCTTTCGAGCGCTTTATCTCAGCACATAAAATATGTCAAACAGAGAACGAGAAGTGGTAATGAATCGAAATTGTCATACCATATCGCAACTACCACTTCTGTGTTGAAAGCACTCGAACTGGTCGTTGTTGAACGTTAACAGCCCGTCGTCTTTCCGCATCGTAGTGCGAATGGCGAACAGGAAAGAAAGTCTAACAGTGTAGAAACGCGTCTCGTCAGTTCAGACAGAGAGGGGTCTTATTTTGAAAAATGTTTAAGAGCAGCTCGCTAAGTGGAAAGAATAATTAAAAGTATGGCCAGTAAATGTAATAACATGAGTACGGGAACATATTTCAGTATTAATTTATTTAATACACATGTACGAACATATTTGTTAACTGGACCACAAGACGAAAAAGCGCCAATGACGAAAATTTGTAGGAGACACATCGGCTATTGATTTCTAGCCATTTCTGCTTGCCTCACAGATTTTGACACCAATTGCTCCACCGTTCCGTTCGCCTAGTTATTGAAAAAATCTAATTCTTGCCCCAATGTACGCAGTTCGTAATATACCCCTATGCCTCGCTGGTAACATCCTTACCTTAGCACAGGTTTCAGAAAATTAATTTGCTTTTAAAGTGCCATCTCGCAGAATCACTATTATTAAATCTGGTCTTTCTGTAAATGTATTCATAATATGTACAAAATCGTTTTCTAAAATGCAATATTGCGGAGCTGCAGCGTTATACTTTTTTCAATCGTCAACGTGTGAAACTATCTTTACCGCATCATGTCCTAGAAAATTCTTTGGACGCGCTGCCTGATATTAATGCATACCTGACAAACATCATCTGGTCTTTCATATGCATTTTTCATATACCCATTCAATAGAATGCACTTTGATCCTTTCGGCCATACTACCGACGCTAAGGCAGTTCCATCTGTATAATTTTGCTTTAAGAATCCCCAGTTAATTTCTGTTCTGTTATTCCTGCTCTAACCCTTTGCTCAAAATGAAAGAGTCAATAGTCTCAGATTAATAAGTGTATTTCATTGCCCCAGACCAAGTTAGGCTAGGTTCAGTAAATAAGAAGATTGGGGCAACCCATACTTCCAGTTTTTTTGGTGTACGAATTGTAAAATGTAGACCAACGCATTGTCCCAGTTCTAGCCTTTTACGTCAAATAGACTCGCACAGTCTTTTTGAAACTCTTTCATTGTACTCCTTGCTAAGCGTTGAGGCCAGTGGCCTGGATTCATGACGAACAATTCCCCGACAATAAAAAATACTATGAGGAGCACCTTGGCTTTGGAATAGACTTTCTTCAGTCGGGGTTCATTTATGAACCGGTACCCGTCTGAACTGTACACCCGTCATTAAAAGTGACACAAGGTTCTCCTAACATAGTTTTTCACGAGTGGTCATGTGCAGGATATTCCGCACAGACGTCGCCAGAAGCTTTCTAACGTCTGAACGGTCAGTCAAAATGGTCTGTAATCGCAATCGGTAATCTGGCAGCTGCAGAGCATAAGTTGTTTCATTCTTTCCTCTTTCGTAATCGCTGTTATAGACTTTCCAGAGTGAGAATCGTCATCCGTGTGCCTCATGTCCATTCCTTTTTTTGTTTTGTTTTGAACCGCCTGTTTGTTTATCTTTACCCAAAGGGCAGGTTTCGTAGGCATTCTGATTTGATCTTTTACACGAAATCTAGTGCAGGCTCGGCTCGGGAAAAATCACATAACGGCAAAGAAGCTGAAGCTGCATCGGATTGCAGACTGTTCTTTCTGCCGGAACAAACACAGATCTAAGCGACCATCCTGTGGCGCCAAAATTCAAACGGCTGTTTTATTTTTGAACGGGCGGTTTTATGCGTTCTACACTTACACCCCGAACACAAAGCCTTTTTCACAAGTTTATCACACAGGCTACCCTTCCCTGAGAGTCTTCGAGTAAAAGTGCTTGAATCTTATATCTTTGCGCTTAGAATCACTGTCAGAAAAAATGAGTGATAGCCGACCACGATAAACGCCTTTAACGCTATATATGGTAAGCGCAGTGTAATCAGGTGCATGCGGTGTGCCAAAATAAGCAGTACTTTTGTGCGAGATAGCAAGCATATGCAACCCCTGAACGTTGCCCAAGCTTGTAGTACCTGCTATTTTTTTTTGTTAGTATATTGTTTCTATGGTACTTGAAACCTCCGAGTTATGGCTCTAGTATTGTCTCTGAGAACTTGTTAACGTGCTCTAAGGCTATTCTCGGTTGAAATAAAAGCCACTGTCGTATTCTCGGTCTTTGCTTATCAACTAAATAGCCCTGACAATTGCCTCTTCCGGCAGTACTCGATTTCGATCGGCTACGATATGTTCTACTGCGGTGCCCATTTCCAGCTGAAATACGACCCTTTGGTTTCTATAGTCGCTTCAATGTTTACGCTCATTTCCTTTGTAAAGGCTTTATACCTGTAAGAGCTTTCTATGGTCGGTTTCATCTCCAAGTCTAACCTACGAAGGATTTCTTTACAGATACCGCTTGCGTTCACAGTCGTTAAACGGGATGTGATGCAACCGGTGTGAGAGATAAGCGTAATTGACTGTTCGTTAGTTCCCTTGTTCACGTGATCTACTTCCACTTTATAATAGACTCCGTAAGTTTCATCCCACGCTTCAAATCATTGGTACGCTCTGGGCCGCAATTTATTATACTAGAATTCTGAGTGACATGAAGCGTATACGGTACTTGTCATCAAGCGTTTCGAACGGGCAGAGTGGGTATGGTGGCACAAAACACTCTGTGCATCTGAAACAATTTACTCTAGAAGCTTCCAGTAAACTTGAAGGCCCAAGTCCACTCATTTCTTAATACAAATATCGAATCCAGTATATATAGCATCCAGCTGGAATTTATGTCGTTTAACGATAATATTCTATTGGAGCCAAAAAAATGCCGTATTATTGGTCAGTACCAGAATCGCGTCTTGTATAAAGGTGCTACTATTTTGCTATCTTGAAAAACCGATACCTATTTATTTCTAATAGAGTCATCTACTAGTGTTTACTAGTAAATGTATCGTTTTCTGTGATCAAGAAGGGCCAACATATAGTATCTAATGTACGACATACAAATACTGCCGCGAATCCAATGTTTCGATTCGTTTGATCCTAACATCGTATATAGCGTATATGGGGAGTTTTAGGCTATAAAACATAATTCGAGGGTTAGGTCATTCAGTACTCTTTCTCCTCCCGAAATGAGTTAAAACCTAACTTAAAGTGTACAAAAAATTAAATGATTACTTAAAGTCTGCCAGCGTTTGTATCTTGACTTCATGATCTACCCATGATCTTGTTGAAAGAGATATTTCATTAAAATCTCTACTTGCTCCTGGTTAAGAAAATCGTGTTCTTACACACTGAACATATCGTTTAAATTTAGTGTATCTAAATTTAGCTATAATTAGCACTAACCTAAAAAGAGAAGACTAAAAGTCTTCTCTGCTATAATATCATTCTTTAACACGCGATGGTTTAGACTAATGTACCTTTGAATCTAGCCATACAGATGACAGGCGAGGAGCTCTAAAAAGATTAGCTGGAAAATGTATTTTGGGACTCGCATTGCTTCTTCGAAGCGTGTTGATTAACCTGAGGGATAACTTCGTAGCCCGTTTGCTCGAATAGCTTTAGGAAAACTAGAGAACTATTCCGAGGCAAAAAAGAAGCATGTAGTTTTTATAAACATATTTTTCCTTCGACCTGAACATTTCTGACGAAAATAGACCGGAAAAATGTGTGTGCTATGACATAACTCTGTGCGCATCCGCATGTTGAATGACATAATGTAAGAACTTTAATGAATTTATACTATATACGAAATGCAGATCCACTTTCTGTCTCAATTTTTTGATATTTGCAAACGTTTATTTATAATCTCGATATGGTAACATTGGAATAAACAGTAGAAGTATCGAATTCTAATAATTCCTGTAATAACAAGTTTAGATTTCAGATAAATATTATTATTATTATTATATTTCACACAAAGGGTACGTAGATATATGTCAGTTTTACCGGATTTTCAAATTAAATTAGCATATTCTAGTCGAAAAGAACGCTGCTTTTCAGAGAGAAACCTATGTAATTATTGGATGCACCTTCTGCGGATACCAAAGGCTGATGCGTCAGAGGAAATCACGAAATGTTCGTTTTTACACCGCATGTATAGCCAACAACGACAACTCCTAAAGGCATTTTTTCACACATGGTCTACATTTAGAACAGCCTAAAAAGCTCATCATATATTCATAGATAGGGCGGTGTGCTTAGGTAGCCCACAATCCATACAATTATATTTATATATAAGCTCATCTAAATCTAAAAATTACCAAGATTTATGAGCCGTTATCATTATGAACTTCTGGTGTTTCATCAGCATCATCAGAGTCCTAATGAAACGTAGCTCACCAGGACTGCATTGACGATGTGGCTACCCTATGCGTGCTTGACGCAATCCCGCTACGAAGACCGTCACCCTGGCTTGGAGGAGCTTCTTCCTGACGGATATTTGAAGTGACAGTAAACGAGTGTGCAAAGCATTTGACAAAAGTCAGTGTAGCGAATTTCAATTCTGCAATAAATTCGTTTCTTAAAAAGGTAGAGAATATGCGCGAAGATGTATGAAGTCTCACCCGTCTCCCATGTGAGGCAGGATTGATAAAGACCCAATAAGAAATAAAAAAAAATGATCCCAAATAGATACATTTTTTCTGCTGAACTTCGTAACTAAACATGAGCCTAAATTTAACTCTCTTTAAATAAACTTTTCTCTAGAAGTAACATGCCAAATTCGTACTAATCTTCTTGTTATGAATACTATAATTAATCACTAATACAGTACTATCTTTAAAACCTATAATTATTCATTTAGTTCAGCGGTACTTTTTAGTGTGTATAAATGTAGAACAACATTGAAGCTAGTACAAATTGACCCAGTGGCGCCAAACTGGTCCAGGGTTGAATTCTGAAAGAGAGCTGCAGACAGGCCAGTGGTAATTGACTTGGACAGCGGAAGTGTTATGGTGACTGCATTTGCTGGAGTGTTTGAAGTGGTGCAGACCACTTCAGGCAGCCATCGTGTTTTTTTTTTTTGTTTGAATTGTTGTGGTGAGGCCCAGTTTCTTGCGGAAGAGAATACAGTAAACTAGGCCGACTGTCCGAGCGCCGCGTGTGGCTGTTATCAAGTAAGGGTTGCTTATACCCAACAGTCTGCCATTAGAACAACGAGGTCTTCGTACAGAGTTGTCCAGGGGGAAGGAATTATAATAAGCGCCTCCACGTCTTACACTGGCAGGTCTCGGCAAGTTTGCTGGAAATGCTGTAGGGTTTAACTGGCCGAATCTATTAGATTGTTCAGTATGACATTAATTTCATATTTCAAGATAACGTTATTTGTAATAGCACGATTTGGCGGCATTTTTTGTAATATTCGAAACGGGCCTATACTTGTTGAAATCTGAAACTGCGCCCTCAAATATCGTCGTATGGGCTTTTAACAGGCGAATTGTAGTAAACGATGAGAAAATGAAAAAATTTGAATATGAACTCCATTTTGGAACTACAAGCAGCAGAAGCAGCTCGCCATATAAACTTGTATTCGAAACATCGAAAGTGGAAGGAATCTGTTTTGAAAGGTGAATAACGAGGAATTGGAAGCTAACCCATCTCAAAGTGCACCTATATTGGCACTTAGATTTGATGTACATAAAAATACCGTATTTGTTCAGTCCAAATTAAAATGGTAAAATAATGATAGCGAGTGCCGCATGATTCTAGGCGAAGATCGAAAACAGACATAGAAACGTTTTCCCTCGCACTTTCATTGGGTAGATGCGACTAAACAAAATTTCCACTTGCAAAATCTTTTTGGTTATATAATGCGGGCTTTGTCCCCTACAGCTTGGTAAATCGTTTTGTGGAAAGTGCAGCGATTATGACTGAAGCTTACTATGAATAGTTGGAGGAAGAAACTTCGCACTAAAGAGCCAAAATTCGTAAACAAAGGCACACCATTCCTAGTACCCGACAACGATAGATCTCACAACGCAAAAATCAAAGTGGCAAAAACGCAGTTTCAGTTGACGGCTTCCTGATATCCACCATACTCATCAAATATTATTCCTACAAATTACTCTTGTTTCTTTTTTTATAGAAACTGTCCTTCGAAGTTGCATTTTTAAATAAACACCCCTATATACGATCCCTATTATTATTGGAATAGGAAAATATATTTGACAGTTGGGAAAAATCATAGGGTCTTAATCGTGGGGTCTTCTGGGAACTTAAGTAACTCAGTGTAGTATTTACGAAATGTATCTCCGACAACTGACCTTAATATTATTTCCTTTTAATAGCCATTAAACTAAGCATATATGAACACTTAACACATATGCGCATTATTTAAATAGGTATGTCTCCAGAAAAGTCAGTGTATTGAAAAATCTTGGATACAAACTTTTGTATTGAGTTCGGCTGTCCAATTTCGTATAAAACTTCTAGCAAAACATATGTACACCTGACGTTCAAGTTTCAGAAAGGACTGCCTTCTTCCCCAGTCGATTCGTTTTCTCGTAAACCTTTGCCCTCGATTTTGGTCAGAAAGTTTTATATTAGAATATCACGGCATGTACGCTTTTTTCTTAATTTCCACAAACCAAAGTACAACTTAAATCTATAATTTGTCACGCAATTATAAGCAAACGTGACTTTACCATAAGACGTCAGGGTCAGATTAGGTTGGAAAGCCGTTGTTTGTATTTATCTATTTTATCTATCCTTCGATCTTCGCCTTTTAGTTATATGTCTCGATTTTTGAAGATTGTGAAAGCTGTCCGCTCATCCGTAGTTATTTTGCTTAGATGACACCATGCTTGCGATGCAGCATACTGCATTCCAACGGATGCTTGCAAATAAAACGCTACTCCATGATTTTTGGTTTTATTAGAGTATTAGAGAAAATAAAGTATTCGAAATGTTTACTAAGAAACATGGTCGACCTGATATTGCGACGCAAGCCTGACCTTTGAACCTAACGGCTATATACTTAAGCGCCGACTAGTTGGGCATGCACGATAGTCTCAGTTCTAACTCGCAGCAATCGCATCAGCACCACCACTTGGGTAAATTACTCAAAAGGAAGCTATGTAATTTTTCTTTTTTAGGTTTCTTGGGATGCCCGATAGAGTGGGAAAGATTCTTTTGAACTTTTTTGTCGTTAGAAGAAGTCTGTTCACAAAAATCCTAACAAATCCGAACGACCTTTAAGCCGTTCAACTTCCGGAGGACCCAAATATTCCTTTATTGAACATATTACTTTTACGATGGTTAATATAAAACTCGATCGTTTTTTTTTTCAGAAGCAATGTGGATATAGCGACATTACAAAACTTGTTGTAAATAGACGGTCGAGAACGTTTTCGAGTTGTGAACGAACAACACATTATTTGGGAGCGGGTGTTTTAGATAGTTTCCAGCTGTAAATAGCGCGTTAAATATGGCAAAATATAAGAACAAATTACGAATATAGAGTTTCAACTCTTACCAGCGTATACATATAAACAACGCTGCATTATTCAAAGGTCCATTTCAACAGTTTTCAATGGTATTCGACAGTTTATCTTTAATGCCGACAAAGCTCGCATAAGTTGTGTGACAGAAAATTATGAACAGTATAACACTTAGGTGGAAACCGTTTTGTATAAAACAGCATTAGATGTAAATATAACGGTAATTAATTTACAAATATCGTCAGCTTCTCAAATATTTATCTGTTCCTCTTTGAGCAAAACAAGTGTATACTGGCTAGAATGGGATCAAACTCCGCGCTAAATAGAGTAGGTTCCCCAGGTGCATCATTGGAAATCTACTACGGAATTAAATTTGTGTATTGCTTAGGTTGGAAAAACGAAAGACATCAATCAACGAGTCTACCAACCGTTTAAAGCCAGTGTATTCGAAATTGCGACATGGTGTCACCACAAAATTAAGTAGCCAAACATGTATTTTTATTAATTTACATTTCTTCCTATATCCTACGGAATACCTATCTTGCATCGCCAGTTTATTTGTTCCTCGAATATCTTCTGCAATTGCAGGTTGAAAATGGTTCAATTATTGTACGAAGGTGCGTGCGGTATATCCCTTGTATGCGGTAACTTAAAACCAAACAGTATTAATCAGTTTCAATTTTAGTTGTTTCCTTTCGTCATCGTGTCGTTAAATGGAGCTAGTTCTTAAGTCTAACGTGACCAGAACTATTTTGAAAACTAAGAAATATTTAAATCCCGTCTACTTCAATCTAGTATTGACCCAAAAAAGATAAAGTAACGAAAAACAATTCCGATAATCACCCTCATCATCAGCGGCATGAGACCAGCGGCGACAAGTGGATAAATGGATATAGTACACACCTGCTAGGACTTAATGTTTAAGCGAGGATTTGAAGAGTGACGGTTAGAAAGATCCTCTGAATGGACATACGGATTTATTCTCCTATTTTTTTCGACGGAATATATTTCTTCACTGCTTACCCCTGTAATTCGTAAAAATGTTAGCCGACTTTATTTTTAAGACCTGGGATTATTCCGCTCACATGGACGCTTTTTGACTAACATTCAGTCATGTGTAGCAACGACAAATTAGCGGAAGAACACTTGTACAAACCGTTCTATAAAATGACCTCAAGAGCGCACTGACTTTGCACTACTCCTTACAAATCACAGCACAAAACCCACCCATCGATTGGCTAAGCATCTTAAACTAAGGATTAGCATTTGGGAATTATCAAATCCTAGGTTTTGTCATAACTGATTAAAACAATCATTTTCATTCGTCGAAGTGGCAAGTCGGCTTTTTTCATCAGCAAAAATCATTCCATTTTTACCCGGCGTATGTGGTTGGTTCGTTGTCTAAAAGCATCAATCTTTATCGCGCTTTTAATCGTTCTTCTATGTATATATTTCACATATATCTACATTTCTAACAGGTAATATATACTGCATATAACATACATGTCCCGCATATATATTCCTAACAAGTTTATTTATAAATACAGTTAAGAACACCGTTTCTTGCTTCTGGCTTTTGATTTGCTGATATGGAGCTAGCGCAAGTGGTTCTGCCCATCGATTCCGCACCTTTATCTATAGTTGATTTAAGTATCCACGCGAAATTGCTACGGAAATATTTCTGGCACGGCAAACACCTCGAGAGCAAGAAATTTCCTTGAGGAAAGCTGAAATGCCGGAAAGACATACGCTTTGGGGATGCGTGTCTACGAGACTGGGCATGCACATCTCATGTCTTTTGTAGTAATGTTTAAAGCGACTTCAGAGCCAGAAGTTGTGAGGCACCTGAAGCCAAGAATCGCTCAATAAATGTTTATGCCGGATCCTGCGTTTGAATGCTACCTCTACAACCAACCTACTAGTTACTGAATGCCTTGAAGTTCATTACATGAGTGTATGGTTTTGTTTTTTTTTTATGTAACAGGTAAATTTCAATTTATACTGTTTGTTCTACTCAGATCAATAGGCTCTCAGGACGATTCCATTTAAATAGTCGCTTCACCTTTTTTGCATTTGTATTTTTAACGACAAGTTTTATCACTTTCTATCTAAAAATTACGATAAGAGCTAACGTAGTGATGGGTTTTGAAAAGAAAAAAAGTATTAAATGACTAGCTTTAGCTCCGAATCTTCTTGCTCTGTTGTTTTCAAATTGTAGACACGCCGATCAGCCGGACCGATTATTGCAACTCACAAAATCTTGGGCCAGCCGAAGGGAATCAGCTTCCACTTAGGAAACGTATGTGTGTTAAAAGTTTTATATGCCCAGCGGACGCCAATGCAATAGAGAACTGAGCACCAAGATCTTAGAAGTGCCTATCTTGGCCAGTTTGTATATATCATATCTATAATAGTTCTATTTTCAATTGTTAATATTGGGGTAGATAAGGCCGTATGCGTGCCTGGAGAGAGCAAACCCTATTCTTTTTAATTAGCCATTATGTCGTTGAAAAGACTAAAAGCACCCGTTCTGATCTGTTATAAAAACTAAAAAAAAACATTGCAGTAGTTGTAGTCAATGTCGTGATGGCCCGTTTGTAACACGCTTACTATAATTGACGAAATATTTTAGTAGGCCGCTTTTGTGATAGATACATACGTATCTTTTTTTACGTACGAAAATGATTTTGTTCGATATTGATGTGGATGCGGGCCGTTATTTTGTGAGCCAGCACCCAGGTCCTTCATAACATACATATTGGCCTGGTATGATTCGCAAATTACGTTACTTAGTAATTATTTTCACGGCACCCATTTAGGACAAATTTCATGCCGACGCGCATTCTAATAATGTAACGCTGTGAGTATATTTTCATAAGTAAGGTTTTGGTGAAAAAGCTTCTGTACGGATATACGGATCCGAAGACAAACTAGACTATGCACAGCTGGTTTTTGATACTAGCACCACTACCGTTTTGGTGATCCCAAGGACACATAAGCTAATGAGCTAATATTTGGAATAAAGTTGCAATATTTATATATACGTGTTGTACGTTGAAAGTTTCTACTAATTCTCAATAGAATAAATTTTTGTCCGACAAACTTGGGGGTGGAATTTCGTCTGCTAGATGAGTCGCCACTAGCGTCGAGATTTTCATAATGAAAAGCACTTTTTCTATGCATTAGGTCTGCTCGATTACTTTTAATGGCTCGTTGTAGTCCTATAAGTTGTTGACAGTAGATGTCCGAATCAATCGTTTCGCTAGGCGATAGTAATTTAAATGTTAATCTAACTAACAGTCTTTGCTACAGATTGTCGGGCACATTTTTTTTTCTCTATTTGCTTATTGTTATTATCGTAAGTGATCAATTAATCACCATCCAAGATTAACCATGTTAAGAACAGCTTGATTTCGTGGCGTTTCTATAGAATTCTGCAACTTAAACACGATCGAGTTAAAGAATTTACCTCGATTCGTGTGCCACTAAAACATCAAGTTTTTCGAATCTGTCAAAACCGTTTGTTGATGGATATTTTGTTCCTTGGTACATGTGAGCCTCGCTAACCTTCAGTAGTTTCGTCAACTCATTGGTTTACTAGTCTACCACATCTTTCACATCGAGACGTTTAGAACACATTTTACACACCGATAACACATTTTAACCATAAAGAGCACATATTTTTATATAAGCCTAGGCGTTTCTTTCCTTTCGCCCACCTTCAAAGTCTCTCTAACTCTATCTAAAATCTGAATAAAGGCATTCCAATAATTTTGGTGCGTCCTCTACTACCAAATCTCAGGTTTCGAATGACACTAACTGCGACTCGTGATGCACGAGATATAAAGCCATCTAATACGATTAAAAAGATATCTAACGGTTAACATTTTTTTTCAACAACCCACTTTCGGCTCAATAAATTTTCTGACGAAACCTCGATTGGGATCAACTGAATCGAAATTGAACAACCCGTGCGTGTCACTTTGCATGTTGCTAGCGGTTTCCGAGAGGTCGCAGTACAAACGCCATCAACTCGCTACTTACTGACGCCCTCTTCGACTGCTTTATGCCTCGAAGCGTGGAACGAGTGAGAGTATCTAAAGTGTATACTCAATTGTCGTGCCTTTAAGAAGTATCCTTGCATGACGAAGCAAGCAAGGTCCTTTCATGTATCCCATCGATATGTAACATTAACATTTCTCTTATTGCTTTAAATTTTACACTCACTTAAATGCTCGATATATCCATATATGATATTATAATGCAATAACAGGTACAATTACGCACGTACCTGAATAAGCTACACTTATTGTGTAGCAAGCGACTGTTTTTTACGTCGATCAAGGCCGAATTCGTGGTGACCACTCCATTTTTTGAGAGAAAATTTTAGTTTCAGATAAGCCACTTCTTTTAATAAATTTAGCACATGCATACGGACTATTTATATGGCACCATTATTTCACGCTCGACCTAAAAATTTAAGTGCGACTATAATGATACTATAAGATATGCCATGTAACTTTATAGTCTGAATTAGCACGGATTCGGGGCATAAACGCCGCACTAGTGAGAATACACGTAATCTATATACCAATTGGGGCCTATTTAGATAGAAACTACATCCAACTATTATCGAATGCATTCCAATGCACCGAATAGTGCTTTCAAAATACAAAACAAATTAAGGCATTTAATTAAACGTCCTACGCCTTTCTAGCTCGTCTTGAGTTCTTTACTAATCATGTCAAATACTTATTTGACATATTCGTTGTCATATATATACATATGTGCGGCCTATTTATTAGAAAATAACACTATGCGAGATATATATACATACGTTAAAATAAAAATACATCAATAAAATAATAGGATGTCTAATAAAAATTATTATATATTTATTTCATTCCTATCAAAATAGTAATGTCAAAATATTCTAAACATAAATTGTCACAAATGGTTTCTCTCTCTCCCTTTCGCTGTCGCTCTCTCTATATATACAGGTATATCTATCTGTTACTCGTTAGCGCGGACAGATTGGACCGATTCTCTTACGGTCGGTGTGATTTTACCTTGGTCATAGCAGTACGGAACAGGGACCCGATCCGGTAATTTATTTTACCCTTAGAGAAAGAAGTTTGGTTTCTACCTATTTTTCATTTCCAGTGCTTGAAAACAAAGCTGCAGCACCGTCTTAAAGCATCGTCCGCCCTAATATATCACAAAATGTAGAACTTCCCCCTCATCTCATGTATAGCGTTACGCTTAAGCGCTGCGTTCGTGTATCCGAACTTCGTGACGTAAAAACGGTGCTGTGCTTAGGCGCCTCGCACTCTTTGCCTTTGCCTTTTGTTCGCCTCGGCTGATTCCGACAGATTATTCTTGCGGACAACTGCGAGCGAGTTGCCACGTTTAAACTGTCTACCCACCTGCATCGCAATGAAGAGGCACTGCTGGTAAAAGGCCGCTGCTTTTAGTAACCTGGCCGCGAACAGAGCACGGGAAATCCGGCAGCAAGCGCCCAAGCCTCTCATCATAGCCTGCCCAGCCATGTTCGGAGCCATAAGCCTACCAATACTTTCCAGTAGTCAACGTCCGGAGCACCATTTCGATCCTTGCCGACTGGAAGGGCTTTCAAACTCCAAAAGACACGCAGCCCCTAACGTAGCCGGCAATAATCGCCGACCGCACCACGGTTGCAAACATACAATTATAAACTCGAAAAAAAAGCACAACGCGGACAATTATTCGTGGACTTATTTACATGCGCAACCAACCCCCACGGTCAAGACATCTATCATGCCCTCCGTGCTGTCAACTAACGGTCCGTCCAACGAAGCAGGAACCAGAAAACCTTCCGTCGGCAAGTGTCCCAATGGACAAGGTGTATCGGAGCTGTAAAACCCTATTGTTTAAAAGAGAGAAGGTACAGTTTTGTTGCATTGAAAGTAAAGAAGATGACATCAATGTGCCCACGGCACGTTACGCAGAACCAAGATGCCTACCGCCAGGACCTCTCGTGCGACCTGCAGACAATACAACGCACTATTTCAGATGACCTCGTTCTGCCTGAATAGACAATGGCATCCTTTTAAAGATGCGCACAATTCTTCTTTATTTATACATACAGCCTTCTATTACTAGGCCCACTAGCGCCAATATATTACGAGTCATGTCAATTTCTTTAAATTTCTCTTCCGGACTCGTAAGGTTGCCATCAAACGCCGACTGCACGTTATGAACCGTCCTGAATTTTGCATCATTGTTGAAATGCTTGAGGTTGTGCCCTAACGGGCGAATTTTGATATTTGTTACTTCACCACAACAAAGGCGAGCATTTGTTGCGTACAATGATACGAGGTTTGCGTACGACGACCAGCAAGCTCGCACAGCCGCACGTATAACGCACCAGTAGCTATTGTATAAGATATCGCGCCTATACTGAGGGCGCTTGGATGAATCTTTACCATAACATAACGATACCGAGATACTAACGATAATTGGCCTATGCCATTTCGAAATCTCATGGACTCTACGGCAGTGTTCAGTGTATGCTCCTGTTTCCGCTTGTTGACGACAGTTACTACTTTTAGCCATGGACCTACAGCTACAACTTAAAAAAATAATCGCATTTCGCTACTACGTGTATTTTAAGTCGGATTAATACCTTCCTGTACCAACAGTATTTCATCCACATAGCGATGAAGATTGAATCAGCAAAACTTGCACTATTTAATGAGTCACAACAGTATATAAGGACACCACTGATGCAATCGCGACCTTTACCACCTTTGAAACGTAGCTTGTAAGGCATCTCTTGCATATTAACATATTAAGGTAGTGCGTCCAGCAGGTGACCATTCTGAAGCAAACGGTCAAAGATCTACTGCATTATTGATTCCAGACAATATACTTACTTCATTGAGTACAGCAAAGTCTGCAATCGTTGGTTTCAAGTGTGCTCAGCTGTGTTGCACAAAAAACTGCGTAAACTTTGTTGCAGACGAAGCTATTATGTTTATCAGCATCATAGCATAAGAACTACCCGTTATTCGACATTACCTCTATTATAGATTTAGGTATAAAAAAGAACTGTTTTTATCAGCAAAATACGTGCTCCCTTTTATTCGGTAGAGTGTGATGTTAATCTGAGCGGAATACTCATTTTTGGTGATGTGCTTGATACCCGTTGAGAACCTGCTAAAGGTTTATATTGAAGTTTTTTCAAGCTCTACAAAGCTGGGCATTGATTTCAGAAAACTTCGATTCTTCACATTCTCAC
The DNA here is from genome assembly GCF_002532875.2 of Varroa jacobsoni. Classification (NCBI taxonomy): domain Eukaryota; kingdom Metazoa; phylum Arthropoda; class Arachnida; order Mesostigmata; family Varroidae; genus Varroa; species Varroa jacobsoni. The sequence continues at coordinate 410,524 of NW_019213669.1, forward strand.
GATTTAAAGTTATGATTTTTGCCAAGATTATTCGTAATTTATGGTATATGAACCACCTTAGTTCAGTTTTTTTGAGTTCGCGAATATTTTTTTGCCCAGTTTCTGTGACGTTATACTAATTTAATTAAATTGTAAAATGGTTAATAGAATCTTCACTGGCGCACTTTCGGTCCATGGGTTTATGTTCAAGGATTTACTGGATTGGAAAAATTCGTCGTGTGACAGTATTCTTAATGATCTTTTGAGCAAGTTTTTAATACATGTCAGTAAAGCGGTTGATACAGCACACATTTTAAAACTTCTTCGAATATGATCTGAGAGATCTTAGAGGAACATCAAATTATTGAAGATACTTTTTTTATGTAGCATAACTTTTTATGGCTTTTATTAACGCCACTCGATAGATCTCGACGAGTTAAGCATAAATTTAATACATCCTCGTTTTCTTAATACGCACATTTCGACATAAAAAGGGCCAAAAACTCAGTTTGGTAACGGTTCGCTAAAATGACTAAGGTCGAAATTTTCTGAATAAAGGTTTACGTACGGGACTCCTTGACAGAAATAAAAACCTCCTGGTCAACTGTGCCATTATGTGCTATACCTATCAAAAGTCCACTTGGTGTTGCTGTCTCAAGTGAATGCCGCCTATTCAACTGATTGCTCTTGGTTATCACTGCTAGCGACCATGCACACTCAGTCATTAAGAACCTATGCTGCTGTTTGGGCAGTACGTCCTTAGGTAGCCGGTTTAGTTAGGCTGTTTGACACCTGTCGCTGCACTTACTAAATGTATCTGCGATTTTTGCGGCAGTGACTATTCGTAAGTTAATTTTCAAACACGGCTCACAGTAATGTATTTATATATCCCTGAGGCGTTCTAAAATGAAGAAGTGGCAACTTTACAGTATCTCTGTAAAAGGTTATTTTTGTTAATTTATAGATTTGCTGAATACAATGCTTTTCATGTCTTTTCACGTCCTCTACGAGTTCCAACAACACACTTCTGGTAAATCTGTATTGAAAAAAACCAAACAAATCAAATTGGTTGAGGTTGAATTGATTCACCGAAGCTACGTGGCTCAGGCTAGGAGCCATGCAAAATAAATCCGTCGACAATCGAGAGTTGATAAAGGAAGAAAAACTGGTTAAGTGGGCAGGCCCACCGCAACAGAATAACTGTTGGTGTATACGCAACGGTATATTTTCGGTTTACACGAAGGCTGAGCGTAAAATCACTAAATCAACTCAGTCATCAGAAATCACCACAGGCGGATAACGCATTAGTAATGCCAGACGGGTATCATATTTTGTTTGCATGAAACTGTAAGTAGCGCGTAATTGCGTGTCCAGTGATATAACAGCGTACTATGTACGTATATTTGCCGGATGAGTACGCCGTAATAGGCGCGTACAATTGGGTCTTCTGTCTTTAAACCCAGCTTTCTGTGAAGGCAGTAAACGGGCACTGAGGACAGCTGCGGTCGCAGAACGGATGCTCTAACGGTGAATTTCCGGATTAGAAAGCATCGTACTTCGCTTCTCCTCGCACGCCTGCACAAGTCGCAGCCACATATATAAGCGCGGACTTTTATTCTCTTGCCGGGGACATGCCATGTCATACCCGGCGTACGATTTTCTTTGCGCCCGCGTAGATATGATAACCCCGATAACCTGACCGCTTTCTGCAAAACTAATCGCAGTTCCCTGAATGTGTGTGTATCTTCCCAGCATTCCTACTACCGCCGCCCATCGAAGACATAGACTGGTAGATGCACTAACTATTGATTCTATTTTAAGGGAAGGCATGACCTTCGAACCTCAGTGCTTGCACAGCTCGAGTCTGCCATTCTGGTTTGCCGTGCCTTGACAAGCAAACCTGCAGGCACTGTGCGTTGATATGCCCTTCCAGTCACCAACAAGTGTTTCGTTCGCGCGGTACGCTTCCGAGAGCGGGTCTTGGGCTTTCCAATGTATAATCTCAGGCCATTCCAACTAACTCGGCGTTGGAACTGACCCGCTAGTGTGACAAAGATAACAGCAATCGACTTCTCTTTCTCAACCGACGGCTCTTCTAGGACATAAAAATGAAACCACACTTTCTAGTTTGGACGTAATTTACTGCCGCACTTCCGGGCATAATGTGGTCGGTAGACCGTTTTCAGTGCTCACCTAGGCACGCACGCAAACTTTTAAAAGTTATTTCCAGTGACGCTGTCTAACCACCCATACATGTTTGGTCACCAACATATCCATACCGCCAGCCATATCACGCTGCCACTGAACGAAGCGAACTGGCTTGGTTTTACCATTTATCGTTTGACGGCAGGACGGTGGAGCGACGCACAGCCATTCGTTCTATAGTTACATATACCTATGTTTATTCAAGTATTTTTATCATAACAATATATCCGTTACCTTACATACATCATTTTATATGTAATTAGTTATTAATTTATTTATGTGTAACCTATATATAGTACTAATGTATCATTAGTCAACTTATAGAAACAAGTAATATCCAATATCGGTAACGTTAAAAAGCAATAGCAAACCAAATTGCAGTAGCAAATCGAAGAACCATAACGATATTAATGCAAGTTATAAAATCCCTAATTTTAGGCTTGTAGGAACATCTGCTCTGTGGTATCTTTTCAACTATAGTGCAAAATGTAAAATGTCGGCGTATCTGTTTATGTAAGGCAAGGCTGATATGCCGCGGCTTCAATCAACGTTTGAACCATTCTCATTATGCGATATCGATCTGTTATAGGTAAACACGAATATTACTTACCTAACATTTCAGGCTTTTGGCGAGCCTTCTTGCCCTCGCCAGCAGGCCATGACAACGCTGCTATGCTTTGTCGAAATAAAAACAAAGGAATTTAATCATATCTAACGTGTTTGTTTTAGAAAATTGCCGGTGCGCATAAGGAGGTGCGAGGGTTTTATGTGTTCACTCAGTTTAATATGATGACAGATTATATTGCCACTTCCCAGCAACTTTCTATAATATTATTATCTTAGTCATTATTTAGTGAATTGGATACAAGGAAATGTTTGTCCTCTACAACATTATATTTCTATATTCCTATTCAGTCCCCACAAACTGACATTGTTTGTGTCATCTTTTAATTTGAAAAAAACATTTTATATGTATATATGTGGGTTGTACAGTCTTTCTTTAAAACAATAAGCCTTTTACCTGCTTGACGATATAGTATGCTTTTCAAACCTTCGCATATGGCTATTACAATTTGATGGAACAATATTTCTCAAGTTCTCTGTTTATGGGTGTAAGTAATGGTCTCTTTTACTTTGCCGTTTCATAGAAATTTCCGGTAGTTACTCTCAGACAATTAGCTAGGCGGTTACTTAAATAATCGTAGTGATCAATTTTATTACAAAAAAAATAATCGCTTCATTCATAAAAAAATTCCAAACTCATGTAGCTTTTGCTGAACAAAAACAAATGCTTACGGTATAATTTAATGAAGAGTATTTGTGTGTCCAAAGCAAAACAATTATAGAGAAAAATAGATTACGGAAGAAAACCTTATCACGAATATTTTCATATTCCAGATTATAGTAACAGATTAACAGCTGTTTAAATTACGCAGGACAGGTTTTCATATTCATATATGTATATAAATATGTATGAGACAAACACCAATATGTGTAAGTACTTTTCCCATTGCCCAACACTATTTGTGAGTAACAATTTAGAAAGTTACGTAAGTATCAACATGTTATGCTTGTCCCTATGGTTCTTGCCATCATTGTTGGTTTAAAAATAATTCATTAAAAAGTAACAATCCTTCTAGTACTATGCAGGCATAGCTTTCCTAATCTTTAAATTTAGATCGCGCTTATGAAGTGCAATTATTTTTGACTCGACTTAAATCTAACGAATCGAACTCTTTCTTTTTTTATTATTAAAAAATATTCGTTTTGAATGATTTTTAGTAAAATGCAAATATATCTGATCGAACTAAGAGGTATTCATGCAGATTCAGTACCTTGATAAACAGTGAAAAACCTGCTTACGTTTTGTATTCTATACCTTCGTTCTAATTCTTCTCCCCTTGCCGGATCAGTCGGACATTGCTTAAGGTTAATGGCTGTTCTGTCTTCGATTTGTGCAGTTTTCCCGTTTCAAACCAGAGTTAAAAAGTTGCAGTATTTTATAAGCACAATAATAGTAGTGACGTGATGGCAGGGCACACATAAAACAAGGTGACGCAGGTCGTCTACAACGATCTGACAAATCGTTAATGGGCTACCTAAATAGCCACTTTTAGAGGTATATCAGAGTAGTTTGTTGAAATAGTTAAAGCCATATATACATTGTATAAATTGTAGATTTCTCTAGCATTGGAAGTACAAACTTGACATGAGTACGTATCATAAACATGGCTCGATTAGGTACAGGTTAACGCGTTCGTTTCATTGCAGAGTAACAACGACTCGTAAGCAGATTGTCGGATATCCATGTCTCTGTTATAAAAAAGAAATAAAATAAAAACTAAATCGTAAGAATTGTAGAAATAAGCCAGCATACAAAACAAATTTCTTGACAACCTCCGTTCAGTCACTTTTTTCTGCTTATTCAGAAAATCAGGGGATCAGTTCTGAGTCACTTCCGGAACACTGAGCCTTCAAGTAGTCCTAAGATCTCATGAGAGTTGATTCCATTCGTTAATCGCTCTGGTTTCAAAAATTCGATTGTAGTATTGGGTGCGTAGAATCGTATCCTTAACGCCATGGTGTTGATGACCCTGACATACCGTGCTTAACTCAGATGTATGTGTCTAAGGGTCAATATCGTGTACGCTCTTGTTTGCAAGTCTAAAATTAATTTTATTTGTCATAAAATTTGTTAATAATTGTTGTTGTAAGCGACCTTCTGCGTGCTTTCTTTTTTCATTCCAGAAAGATTTCAAAAATCAGTAGAATTAAAGTTAAAATTTTGTCGGTATTTGGGCAGTGTTTTTTCATGTATAAAATCACTTGGACCCTCTACATGCGTCCGCCCATACTAACTTCGCAGTAACTGGAAGTTTTGCTTACAAAGACTAAATAACACTCAAACATTCCCCTTTAATATAAAATTCTCATTACAGGAATGGCTGTTACGAGGTCTGAATAGCTATTCTATGAGACAGCAACACCCGTCTGGTATCTCACATAAGACCTTAATGCTGCATAAGGCCATTATAAATTCATAGAAATAATAACAGTAGTAATTTTAGGGGGGGGGAGGGGGGTAAAGAGCCAAGCTTAATGACTACGAGTCACGTAACCCTTTTGTATTCAGCAATAATCGCTAAATCAAAGTCTTACTTTCTAATATATCTGCATGTGTGAAACTAACTTAGTCATACTTTATTCTGGTGGTTGCAAGGGATTTCTTATCCTAATAAAACCTTTGTGAAAACCTGGTCTTAAAGCATGGGAATATTCGTTACATATTTTATGGTATCGGAATACAATATTCTAACTCTATCCTACTTTTCCGTAAAAATATTAGGATAATTATGTCATTAACTGTTCTCGGGAAATATCATAGCAGCCATCTACATATTTTGATGACATCAGAGGGTGATAAAGATTAACTTCACTGAACTCTCTACATTACTTGCCTATCAAATATTTTTTTAGCATTATTATTATTGTATTTTTTGAATAAGTACAACGATGATAACAACCGTAATCACTTATGTCAGCTTGCGATTTTTTAAAGAAGACATAATCGAACCATTCTGTCCTATCTGTTCAGCATTAAGTAAGCTCATCTTAACTAAGTAGCTTTGAGTCGGCTACACTTTTTATAATATTTGTATGCACGAAATATCACATGAGCATCGTTGAGAATATATTTCTGTTATCTGTATTAAGAAAGAGAAAAAGGACTCGGAAGTTATCGGTTAGAAAAGATAATCCGGGGACCGAATAGACAGCTGAACAGGCGACATCCTTGCCTGTTGTCACTATAAGAATATAGAAGTGCGGATTCGGTTGCTTATATTGACCGTTTAAATAAACTTGAGTAAATTGGAGAAAAAACATAATCGTCTATATATGGTAGTAAGAAGACTCAACCTGGGAACATGTACCTGAAATACTTCCTATATGGAGTATAGGACGGTCCCGCGCGTTACAATATTAGGGCGGATGGCGATAAGAGTTGTAGGTAGCGAAGTAAACGACTGTAAAAGCGTTCAAAATCTTGAACAGATAAGTACCCAGTAAGCATGCACCCCATTCAAAGTGGAGAATATATAAATAAAAGTTGGAAAACAGGATCCCGTGTTATATCACTGAAAGCTTGTCGAAGACATAACAACAGAAGAGTAGATGAAAAGTTGGTATGTAAGTGCAAAATCGAAAAATATTAATTTTTAGAGGGCTGGCTCCCAGTACGAAACGAAGTGTAGTTTCAAAACAATATTACCAGATGCCTTTAAGTTTGGTAAATAAACATACTAGCCTTGTGTCATCATGGGGACAGTAACGCAAACGCTAGGGAACAATTGGCAGAGTTGCAAACTACGGATCATATCAGCATGTTGTCGGATTACGCTACGTTTAATCCGACAGGATGTCGATAAAATTTGATTAAATGATTCATAATATACCGTTTTAAAATATTATTCTACGTTATTTAATTAATTATGTATAATGTGATTTCTATTTGAAATTTTATTAACAAATTATTTTCCTCCATAGGCCCTACTGTGAGTTGTTTGTTGGGCCTTTTATATACCTGCAGTATTTTAGTGATCCCATGCTGCTATTGAAACTAAAAAAATTCTCTACCAGACTATTGTCGCAAATGGTTGAAATTTTAAACATTTTGAGATGATCATTGTTTACTAAAAACCTGTTATTAAAAAAGAAAAATTTACGTTTGACTCAAAATGTCAAAACCTATAGTAATATTGAGTTATATAGTCAACTTGCTTTTTGTCAGATAGCTCGCCACTGTTCGTTCGATTTCCAATGGATTTCCAACTATTAATATTGTCTCCTTTTTTATTGCAGGTGCAGCGATAGTTGTAGGTTTATTGAACACGATGTCGGCAGCGGCTGGCGGACCGCCCTCCGGCGGCGTAAACAGCATTACTGGCCTGTCGTCAGCAACGACAGCACGCATCAACTGCTCGTTGGACGGTCCATGGGAGCCAGCGCAAGTACCTGCACTCGTCGTAATGTCTATCATGTATGGCCTAGTCACCCTCTTCGCATTAGCCGGTAACGGACTTGTTTGTTACATAGTACTGGCATACCCACGTATGCGAACAGTTACGAATATGTTCATTGTGAATCTGGCCGTCGGCGACATTCTCATGGCCGTCTTCTGCATCCCCTTCTCGTTCGTTTCGAATTTTATCACCGAGCACTGGGTGTTCGGCTATTTTATGTGTATAGCAGTTGGATACTGCCAAGCTATTTCGGTAAGTAACAATAGGATTGGACATATGGACGGCTTAATTTCGAATTATGCATTAACCACGCGGCAAAATATTAAGCTGTATTGGTATTTACTTATAAGTAATTTATATCAAAAGGCGAACAGACTTCAAAAAACAAAACACTTTATTGCTATTAACAATAATGGTAATAATTAAAATTATCATTATTATTTCAAGACGTTATTGTTTACAGAAGAAACATATGTAGGAACGCAATTGCAGCCACCCTGCTTTGAGTTTTCTAAAGTGTTTGTGCAAGAAATAGCATTTATGCCAGATAATCTATAATGACTCGACAATGGTAATAAGTCTTTTATGGTAATTCGTTCTTAACTATCGGTCTGTGATTTGGCGGGAAATAATTTAGTAGAGCAAAAAAATTTTTCCAAAAAGCGAATGAATATTTTGAATTAATAGAATTAGGAAACGATTTCTCTGCCAGCAAAGGTAAAATAGGCCTTGAGCTCCCTGTATAATGATCGGATGAACATTTTCAGGAACACGTTAATCTGTGGTACTCCATTAGACAATTTAAGTTTACGAGTTGCTACACTATACCTCGCTTCTTAACCCGTAGAGTGATGTATATCTAACACGGAAGTACATACAAATCAGCAGACACTGACAGAGACATTAGAAACCATTCCAATTTTTGCCACGCAATGGAGTAATATTAACACTTATAAATTAAACTTCTGTTTTTTCCACTGAATCCTTCATATCAGAGTTAGTGACCCGTTTCCTATTTCGTCCTGGAAGCTTTTGCTTCGTCCTAAGCAACTCTCGGGCCTTTTGTATGTTTTTATTCTCGTTTGCTGTTTCGTTTCGCATCTCGTGCCATTAAATGCTAGCTCAAATATTATCTTCTGTACTACAGGTTAACTTTATATTGAGTTATTATACAAATTTTAGTTCACGTGCGACGCGGAATCTAGATTTAACTAGCTCAAAATGTGAGCCATTTACTCTCTTAGATACGTAATTGGTACAGTTTTATCGGATCAAAACACAGACTAGCTCAATATTGTCTGAGGCGTCACTTGTACTAACAATCTGTATTAAATGTAAAACTGTGGATCATTTATAAAGATAATGAGATGTAAATATATATGTAATTGTAGACGCAATGATGTATAATCGATACCGATGGTGTAAAGCTATGGTTGGATTTCCTTTGTACAATTCGCTAAATAAGTTAGTTTCCTAGCAGTAAAAAAAGTCTATACGCTATTAATTTCCTCTAACCCCGCCATTTCGTTGTGGTCAAAAAATGTGGTCAGACGACACCTGAGATCGAACTATCTTGAGATTTTATTGGAGTTTTGCACTTTTGAACAATTGAACACGTGGTCAATAAATAGTAAATCAATCAACAGAGTTGCTGCTACTTCGAAAATTTTAAACCGCCTGGAAGGTTGCGTTAAACGCTAAAGTACGCGTAGACAAAATGCTCTTTTGCTGTTCACGTACCCGAATCCTGGTCTATTCGAGAAATAATGTAGAGGTAGATATTTCTTATGTGAAAGCTAGGAAATTTACTGCTAATAAAAAGTAAAAATATGATTTTCTATTCACCAAATTAACCAAACATAACTTCATCAAATCACATTTAACTTCCTATTGTTTCATCACGGAAGTAGGTGTAAAATGTCCCAATCATCCAAAACAAAGTGACTTACATATCAGTAATGCAATTCTTTTGGAAGTTTATGAGGTTCGACATAAAGCTACATTTCATTTAAAGATATTCTATAGGTTAATATATTTCTGGCATAGCTAATAAACGGCATTCATCTAATAGTATAGACTTTGTAAAATTCTCCCGGGATTAAGTTACAAAGAAATTATTAAAACTGTTGGCTTTTTCGTGATCGTAGTTTTCAACGGTACCATTTTTTCCCATATTTGATATCGCTTCTTCGACGTCTAGTTCACGCATCTCGCGCAAGCTGATGAAACTACTCGAAATGTTCGGGGTAAAAACATTAGAAGCGTTAAAAACAATGGCTCTTTTTGTATTTCGTAGATGAGATCTTTTAAGCGAGCTTGAACTATTTGCTCTTATGGTTTTATCTATTGTATATTCCTTCGTTCTTGTTGTTTCGGTTCGTCACAGTAATTGGAAATACATTATTCAATAGCTAGGAACATTATCTGCTTCCTATGCCTAGTGGTATCGAAATAATCGTTTTTTTTCAGAAATTTCTACATACGTATTTTCGCTGTAGTATTAATTATCTTGAATCTAGTACCATCTGTTCTTATTTACAGTACCTTAGAGTTTAACAGTTTCAGAGACGATTTTTCTTCCTCTTGAGGGAATGTAATGCATACGTAGTCAGTAATATTGTTTTTGTGGAACTGTACAATCGGTAATTTTTCAGTTAGTAATCTGTATTAAAATTTACCTTTTATTAAGGAGAGCTTTACTTATCATAGGTAGGTTTCGCTTGACTCTATAATTTTGTAGAAAACGTCCTTCAATGTCGCAAAAACATTTTTTAGGTTTATTTTCACAAAAGTTAACATAGTGCGGCATTTTCAGCCGTGAGCCGTTGCGGTTGAAGGATCGGACGATTCATATCTCAAAGAGGGGCTACGTTTAAAGCCAACTTACTGTTGACAAGTACTGTAGAAAAGTGCAGGCAGCACAGATGAGGTCATTTTCATTCGGTATTTAACTGCATTGCATGTGGTGCGAATATGAATCACAAAGTCCGGTAGAGCCTTAATCCAGCCATGATTCTAAATTCTAATTCTAGAATCAGTCGTTAAGAAATTTGCCATGTTTTTTTTAACTATGCTTACGATACCAAATTTCTGTCAGCAAGGTTCTACAAATCAGTGTTACTAATGAAACTGTTATTAATACTGCTACCACCATTGGACTGGCGTTATTCAGTTATCGTAAGCTCTTGGGTCAAGCGCAGATATAGCAATGCAAACAAGGGATCTGTTTTTAAGTTACGCAAACTCTAGCTGGTTAGCTGGTTTAACCTAGCAGAGCTTAGGTACCCAATTCCACAATATCGAGATAGTTAACACTCTGGATTAATAATTTGAGTTAAATCGTACTTGTCCTGCTGTTATGGGTTTGCTCGATATAATTGTATATGTATATAAACACACACACACACATATATATACATTTCCCGTCTCAAATATCAAAGGCTTCCATTAAGTGATACACGCAGCTCCTTTTGGACCTCTAGCGTTAGGCATATACTGCAGTACAGGAGTAGCCTATTTGGGATGATTTTAATAAACGTGCTTTAACCCGATGTTAATAATAAATTTATTTCAGCTTATGTTATCACTATAATTTATTTAAGCTCTTAAATAATTTAGAGTGCCGAAGTAGCATAGTTTATTTCAAAGCTGCTTCAGCATACGAAGTTGGTCAATCTAGTTAAAAAAATATTTGTCGAATTACATGATCCATAATTCCGTTGTAAAGACCGTTCTTCAGCCGCGTTGAATTGCTCATATTTCCTATCTGTTTTGAAACACCTTCTCATTGGCAAAGAAATAAATATTTCTGCTAACAGTTTAGAAACGTCTTAAGGCTTGAAATAATTTGTCAAATGCAAAATTTATAGGTTGAGGTCATTACAGGTTTGTGATGATTATTGATTAGATCTCGCTTTTACCTCTCTAAAAAGCAATAGGTTGGCAACAAAGTGGGCTGAAGGTGGCTGACGGGATAGTGAGCAAACCATGAAGAGGATAGAAAATAAGGTTAGAAGAAAAATAAATTCTTTGGTTGACAACCGTTTGACGGTAGTTTGGAACTGAACCGCCAACGTATTTGGCCGTATCGCTGTTGATCTAAAGCGGAACATTTAACGAACTCCTGTGATACCAGTGTAAAAATGCAGAAACATTGTACTTTCTCTTTTGCGTGTGTCGAAACCCCTCCGACCCAAATCCGTTTACTGTCTTATACGATCTTTATAGAGACAAACTAACATGTCGTCCCGCATCGCAAGATGTACAGTTCATACATGCTAGCTGGTATATATCCAGCCTTTGTGCTCCTCTGAGCGGGGGTGGGTAAGTCGGAACAAAACCTTGCTGAGAAGTCTACTGTCAAAAAGGAAGAAAAATATTAGGGACAAGTTACACGAGCGGTAAGAAAAATAGCAGCGAAAGTAACACGTCGCTCCTTTTCAACACCAACGACATACTACCTTGCAGTATGTGCGCTGTGGAACTCCCCTGACGACACAGCAGACATCGTACGGAGGGTTTCAAACTTACACCTGTTTCATATCCATCACCGTAAGTAACTCTTAATAAATAGCAAGCATGAAGTAACCTAAATTATTGCGTCAGCTTCATACCATTTCTTTCTTCTGTTAGGAATGTGATGCCGGTTCGGTGCCAACTTTCTTTATTGAATCGAGCAAACCTGTGCGGCATGTATAAATCTACAGGACTTCAGGTAAAAAAAGGCCAAAAGTATGTTGACCATCTAACTTGTCCCAAGGATCCTGGAAAGGACGCACAGGTCAGCTATTTTTGCCCTCCTACTCAATTCGTTTTGAAGATTCTAATGCGCTTTTCGCATTAGCTGAGATTCATTCTGCTAGAATGGCCATTTTTGCCATATAAGCATCTACGAGAAAAGTTTTTTATGCTATGTTATGCTGGACGAATAACCTTTTTTTGCTATTTTCACTTAAACAATTGCCGTATTTATTTATAATTTATATTTATAATCGGAGGCTTTTACGATGCGCTTTTTTCATATTTTACGAAAGGCTTATGTAGTGAAAGCAAACGTGGTGGTTAATGATAATATTTTAACACAGTTTTTAGGCAAAGAAGGAAATTTAGTGTTTGGAATGATCACATTTTTGAGCGTGCAAAACTCGGCAAAGAAACTGGTCCGTACAACAACCGTCTAAATGTACGTCACTGCAATTTCGTTCGTCCGTATTATCACCGCGCACCCTTTTGATGGTTATCCACAGGGAAATTTATCAGCCATGCGCGCAGATTGCTTTCTGGAAATAACGACATAACGTCAATACAGTAAAAAATAGAAAACAAATGCGACCAAGTGTGAAAAAGTATAATATTTGTAGTCTGACATGAGTAAATATAATAAAAATTCGCAACCTTTGATAGGTGGCTTTCCGCCAACACCGAACTGACCATGCCTGCCTCCAGGTATCCGCCTGTGTTCATTAATTATCTAATTTAATACTAGCCTTTAAATAGCTAGTCCTTCTGGTTGTCATTGGTCCTTCCTTGTCTTTGTCCAACGGTTCCAATCTTTGTTTATACAACACAAAACATATAGTTTGTCGATCATTCAAGGTAATATCGAAATTACTTGAGATAATTTCTTGTTTAAAGAGCTTCTGTGAAATCAATTTGATTCTTTTGTTAAATACAAAAATGTGTCTCACTCAGCTCCTTGATATTGGTTATATATTTAAAACAGCGCGAAGCATTTCGCATGCAAATGCCAGCTATCGCTAACTTTGCTATAGACTTTCCCTTCGGAACGACTGATGTTCGCCCCTTCTCTGGCTACTTGCGAAACAGTCGAATAAAATATTGCGAGAGCAGTAAAAGTACTTTCTAAATAAAGCTACGGTATATTAGTGGCGGCACGTACACACATAGCCAGCAAATTGATTACTTCTGTAATGGTTCAAGGTCTTTTGATAAGATCCCGAAGTAAGACAACTTACCAAACCGACTTAAGAATCCTAGCAACTGCTCAAGTTAAATATAACTTCCTATAGGTTAAGCACTATACCAATATCCTTATACCCATCGTCATTGCTAAGACATTATTGATCTAAGGGCAAAAATGGAAGCAGGCAGTTTACGATGCAGCACCACAGTCGTCGCAGTCACGAATATGCCTCACTTGACTAGTGCAATATATTTTTCAATATAAATTCACAATTATTTTATAAAATTTTACAGCTTTTTAACCCAAGTGAGCTAAAGCTCATTTCAATACATGCGACTAACATGGTAAAAAAGCGTAATAAGATTTTCCAGGTTCAGATAAATTGCTAGCAAGGAGAAAGCTAATTAACGAAATTAGTTACTGTTGGTATAAAAGGTCGATTTTACGTGGAACGAACCAGTTATTTTGATTCCTGAATTTGTTCTAATTATTTGTCTGTTGTTGCTGAAAAGCGGCAAGTTATTAAAACAATTGCAGCGTGACAACGTTTTAAAATAGGCATATTCAATTGCAGGATTAAAATGGTGAGCAAAAAAGTATAGCGATTTTTGAGGCAACGTTTAGTCAATGTTAGAACAATCTATAGGTTATAGATCTACGAAATGAACAAGCCAGCATTTCAAATCGTTGACAAGCTCGCATTTTTTTAAAGTATTAACAAGACTAATATCGAAGCTTTGATGTACCCTTAACAAGTACTTATTAGCATTTTCTAACTACTTCTTGAGACCGTCTCCAATCAAACACCCTAAGCTAGCCATGAGCGATTCTAATGGTTTGAATCTTATATAAATAATTTAAATTCTCCAAACCGCTTCACAATGCCGATGCCACTTAGTGATCTTTTACCCGTCAGCGGTTAAACGCTGGTAGGCGAACCGCACAGTTTTTTTTTTTCTATCGACATTAGGGAAAAGACTCTTGAATCTTATATCCGTTATACAGTTATTAAAATTTAGCGCCTTACAACCAATTCATACAACCCTCACTTAATATCAGATCCACTAATCTAATATAGTGTTCAACGTACTTTATGATTGAAGTTATAATACAAAAACATTGGTTTCTACCTTATTGAAACCAATACCTTGACTTAAATTGCGAGGCTTATCAATCGTAGATGTTATACATACGCCAAAAATTTAATTACATTAATTCGAAGCAAAGTATGGATAAATTACCTACTTAAATAGTAGGTTATAGCGAGTTTGCTTTATCTAAGCGAAACAAAATCCGTACCTCAGTGTTTTTAAGATAAAGTGGGCACATTTCAATGTTGTTTTGTAACAAGTGAGGATGAAATGGACAATATAAAACTGTCACTTTCTAAAATATCGTTTGTTTCATACGGTTCAAAATACGGTTTGTATCATACAATGAGACTTGAAAAAGAAGCGCGCTTTTTCTGGCATAATACTGAATTCACAGCTAGCATCACGCTAAAACTTGATCATTTTCAAATGTTACTGAGACATAAAGCGTTGATGTAAGCAAGAAGTTAAGCTAGTTTTGATCGACCTATCGCTAGGTTATATTCTATTGTTTGTGGCACGGCAGAGAATGCGTACCCGTAACACAGAACGAAATGAGCCACTCCCATATGACTTTACCTTAATATTAACATTAACTTGAGAGAACTATTTTCATAGTTTTTAAAATACGAAAAAGCGGTTATGGTTAATGTCTGCGTACGAGATCATCTGGCTGTAGGACAAAATTAATCGCTGCGTTAACTCGAATTACGTCTGGCGTAGATATGAACAAGCAGATAAACGTTTGCGTAATTCCCTATGATTATATTTCACAAGATTTTGGAGTTTGTACTGCCCGAGTAGGCATCAGCAATTTGCAGCTAGCCGGCAAAGTCCACAAAAATTTGTCCAGTGACGCCAAACTTCCTAGCCTCCCTCGAATCAATTTTCCTCTATCCGACGGAGGTTTTCTTTAATTAAAAAGTTTTTCAGGGCGACAAAGGTGGTTCTGGCTACTTTTAGAATAAACATCATTTAATGGTAATCATTAATACTCATTTTCATGATTACAGTATGTGCTCATGCCAATCTAATAACTTCTACGGCTCGGTAAACACGTATTGGCCCCGCCTGCATTGAGGCCGCCACAGTGTAGATAACGAAACTAGAATCTGTTGTTGCTATTCTTACAACCCCTGTCTAATCACAGAGAGAGGTGTCTCTTACTAGTAATAATGCACTGTCAAATATTTCTAGTAACCGCCTCTGCTGATCAAGGAGAGACGAGAACATTAAAAAAATCATGTGTATTCCTTAAGTGATATGTGCAGAATGGTAAGTTCCTTCTTGAAAACATCGTATACCTATTTTAAGCGTTTTCACATGACCATACATCACAAAAATCACAACAAATCCGCTCGCTTACAGCGCAATTCGACGTTTCGTAATTAGGATAATGACTCACAATCGGACACAAGAACACACTTAAGGTACGATTTTGGGCTTTGATTGGGCCGTATCGTACAGCATTCACACAATCAGTGTTCCCGAAGAGGACAGCTTTTTACTAAGAACACCATTCCAGGCAATAACTATAATAATATTGAGTCACCAATAATATCTCATAATACAAAACAGCTGTCGTTCGTACCCTTCCCGTTCTCAGTAGGAGTAAACGATTATTACGGTCTTCCTTCCTGATTGCCGTTCCCTTCACTTCCGCTTTCACACTCTCCTCTCTAATATATCCTAAATGCATGCAATACCGCTCACTGTTTACAAGCCTTGCAAAAGTAGCCCACAATATCTTCATATCATTCCCGCGTAATGCTTAAATCGTACGTATTTCTACAGTAAGGAGGTAACTTGACAAAGCCGAAGAGACACATGGAGGTTACGTAGCCGTGTGCGCGTACCTCTCTACTTCCGTTATAGAGTCCAGAGTCGTTCTAGAGCTGGAAGTTGTAAGGCTAAAAATAATGTTTATATTCGTATTTTGAGGAACTTACTGACTAGCATTCCAGGTAACTCAAGCACAATTCTTCACTCTTTGGTCGACTGTAATGGCTCAACAGTATAATGCATGCATTACTAAATCAAGCAGCACTGAATGCCCTGATTCGGGAATACCGGCAATGAATAACATGATCGTTACTGTATTTCATACCAATATATTTAATGTATGTGCCTTATCGTTTTGTCCTGCTTGTATGTATGTTTCTATGTTCTTCGCTGCAAACCGTCTTCTCTGTGCAGGTAATGGTGAGCGCGTATACGCTGATCGCGATATCGATGGATCGCTACCTGGCCATTATGTATCCTCTCAAGCCACGGCTAAACAGTTTGCAGGCCAGACTGATCATAGGCATCGTGTGGGCGGTGGCTCTTGTCACACCACTGCCATCAGCGTTAAGGCTAACGCTTAAGGACCATCCGGACTGTCCAGGCGAAGCTTTTCAATACTGTGCTGAAGATTGGAGTTCAGCGCCCGAACTGGAGCTTTACTACTCTTACGGGTTGTTAACATTGCAGTACCTTTTGCCACTTTTGGTGCTTATCGTGACGTACGCGCGAATCGCCATCACAGTTTGGGGCAAGGAGATTCCAGGCGAAGCAGAACATCAACGAGACTGTCGTATGGCTCAGTCGAAACGAAAGGTGAGTGAGATAGAGTTTCCCATACGGTAGAGAACAGTTAATTTCTTTGAAATACTGAAGGGGGCAGAAAGTGATCAGCATATTTACTCAAAAATCCTCAACATTATTTCACTGTAACATTAACATAAAATGTTATTTGGAAAAATTGTATATGTGAGTAAAGGAAATGAGGGTGCAATTTACTTTGCTCTAGACTGCTTAGCTCCACCTGAAGGGTTGCGTTGAATATTTTAGATGAACACTTCACTGTGAACAGTAGCACAATATCCGTTCGGTATTTTTTTGAGACCAACAACTTGCACATAGATGGTCGATAGTTAACCGCATTGTTTTATAAAGCTGGCCAATATTCTGGCAAGAAATTGTTCAGGTATAACCGCTTAATAGTTATGTTTCTATATATGCAAAGCGTACACCATAAATCCTAGCAAGGCCGTACGTATTCGTATCTTTTCCGAAAATTGACTGTCGTATTTAAATATCTATAGCTAAGATTATTTTTTGCATAACATTAAAATTTCTTTATTTTGCACACAGCATATACATCGTATTGGTTCAAGCCAGTGCCGGAAAAAACTAAGTTTAAAAAAAGAAGAAAACAAAGTATTGCGACAAAGTATCTATTTCTCGCTGTATTCTAATTAATGATGACTCTAACATCTCGCAATAGTGCAGTGGTGACATGTCCGCCTACTAAACTTAAGAACTCGTTAAGTGGTCTAGGTTTGAAGCTGAGCATAAGCGTACTTCGCTTCGTGCTGGAAAGGGCAGTCGTCTGAAGCAATACTTTATAATAGAGTTTTACTACTGACCTCCATTGCATGCACAGACATAGAATATTCATTTTTAGCTGTAGCCTTTTGGAAAAAATCACGTATGTGGATGTATTATTGTCTGCTATTGTAAGATACACAATAGGCCGTAGAATTTCCAGCAGACGACCACCGATTGAAAACAACCATTACATGTAAGCAGCAACTGGTGTCTCGTTAACCCGTCTAAGTTAAATTGTGTTAAGTTAGTGTTTGATCAAGTAGAATTCTATTATTAAAATGAAATTTTTGCTATTATAATCGGATGTGAAGAAGCTTCATCGCGCGAGCAGTGCGTTTTGGCACGAAATCTCTACCGTAACAGGTGTATTTGGTTTACGCTACTTACTATCTAAGGCTTAGGCGACCCTATAAAAAAGGTTCCTTTAAAATACTATCTCAAACATATACGCAACTAAACAACAAGGCGTAACTATCTCGATTGGTTCCAATAAATTAGCAGAGTCTCTACAGCGTAATAATTATATAAAATAACGAAGGAGGGGATTTAAGTTGAAGGACTAACAAAAATAGTCACCTTACATTCTGTACACTAAATTCATTCAAATGTCACAGCACATCTCGAATTTACAAAATAAAAATACATTAGGCAGAGGCTATAATTCAGCCCCTTTACTTTTGCTAGCACTAATTACCTATATCTAGATAGGACACCTTTCGTTAAGGAGAAAATCAAATTCCTAATTCCTAAAATAGGAATTAGCTTACATATTATAATAAACGTAACGCCCTATTCCTTTAAATAGAAGTGAATTTGCAATAATCGGAATTGGGCCACCTAATCTAAAAAAAAATTTATCTAGGCCTCAATATGCTGAATATATAGTATATATAGTTCGTGTGCATAGTTAGTGTAGGTAAGTGTTTAAATATTATTTATTTCTATTCGACGAGCCTGTGACCTACCTTCCTTTATTACAAAGTACGATAGTGTAGAAGCTCAGTGCTGATGGCGTCGATGATGCTAGCAAATATTAAGCCAAGTTATGTTCAAATATTTCGTAATTCTATACTATCTTGGGGTATTTTTTGCATTATGTAATCACGCCGCGAATTAAAGTCAGCGTTTGGTTCACTTGAACTTGTTGCTGATATTAAACCTCCGCAAGTGTGATAATAGATATTTTCACCCCCATACGATTATATTACGAAACGAGAAATGTCTCAATGAGTATATATCTAATGAAGCAGCACTTTCAGAGTTTATTTAGGCTCTTTTCTGTTTTTTTTCTACGTATCTTTGACGTAAATTAGTTTAAAGTCTCCGGCGGCGCTGACCTTGGCTTCGACATTTCAGATACGCTTTTTGATTATCCACAGATGAAGTGGACTTGGAATCGATAAGAGCGGTTTGAAGTTTCATGCTGTAGAGTATTAATGAGATTCTATCAAGGACGTATTGATAAAAAAATCTTTATTGAAGTAGATAATGGTTTTACGTCAGACGTTCGAAGCCATATCAGGTGATTCGGTATTACCATGAGTGTTCATTCTAGAAGGGCTGTGAAAGCGGTAGCAATCCAGGAAATTCATGTTTGTATATATAAAACTGGACGAACGTTAACAAATGAAAAACATAACTACCGGTAAAGAGGTCAAGTACGCAGTCAATATTTGTTTTACAAGTGTCACTCTCTACTACTCAAGGACAGGCCAAAAAGCAGAATGAAAAGCTATGTCAAAGACCCATGAACCCATTTACCTGAAAACCTAAGGAGACCACCAGCGGATGCAGCAATAAGCGTATTTAGAACTAATAGTATAATCTATTGCCAGCGAGTAATAATCCCGAATCTTCGTTTTTAGGTCTCGAATCATTATTGTTATTAGTAGGACCAGCAATGATACATCAAGGCACCAATGGGGTGCCATTGCATCGCCACAAAGTACCTGCAGCTCAATTGCAGTTCGGTATAGCGGTCAATGCTATGCAGAAAACTCATGCAACGGATTTTAATTTTAGCTCGAAAGCGAGAATGTAACATATGTAGTACAAGTAGAACGAAATATATAAAAACTATCAAACAGTTATGGATTAAACTACCGCATGCCACGTCGCCTAACACGATGCTCATCATATTTTTTGTGGCTGATTTACAATATCCGATTCCAAATTATCTCAATACAAGTCACACTTTTGTTTAAAGGCATTTCAAAGGAAAAAGTGCGTATGCCAAAAACGGTGGGAAAATCTGAAGTAGCTGCCCATAGATCTGTTATAAATTGATCTGTTGAAGGATATATCAAGTATGTAATTGAAATAATAAATAAAAAATACGCGATAGACTATTTTAAACAACACGAACCAGTCTGCCATTCTCATTTGCAGCAGATTACGTAGACCCATCTGTTAAACAAACAAGTGACATGAACAAAGTTTTTTGATGCTACATTTTAGTTAAAAAGCTTTACAATTTCGACATGATATTTAACCTTTCCATAGCATTTCATTGCGTGTTGTGTTGTGTGCGATTTCACCTTGTACGTAGCCCCAAAAAGTAGTCTTCTAGGAAAAGTAAAATGGTATATTGATTTTAGAATCAAGCGATGGAGAATATCCGTATCTATCGTGTTATGCCTAATCAAACTGTCGTGTTTAAGCCTAGAGTTGTTTCCTAGACGACATATTGGAGCGTATACGTACATAATGGTCGTAATTGGCTGTCTCTGCTGCACAGGATGAGAAACAATGCCGTCTTTGCATCCCTGTCTACTGTTAACACATACTTTAATTTCAAACTTAATCTGAATTGTTTTTAACGGCTGATTCACAATTATTTTCTTAACTAAATTCACTTATCATGTATCCTCTGTATAAAATTTGCTGAGCCCAATTGAGGGACTCGTTTTTGGTTTCCGCGCGTCCTGTATTTATCAGTACTGCAATGACGCTTGATTTAACGTGTTCAACTCGCAAAGAATATATGTGTTAAGTCGTCTGAGTCTGCCATTAGGCTATAATGTTCTAAATTATTACTATTGATTACCTAAACCTAACCTAGCCAGCAAAGAGTCAAGCGTTGAGAAGTAGTTGTTTATCACGGGCCGGCTCTATGTGCGTATACGTATTCAAATTTACTTAAGTGTGGTTCCTCAGTCAGGAAAGCCTGACCTTTCATAAACTGTAAATGACATATAATGATAGTCGATCAGTTTTACTACCGCTCCACCACTGTCTCAACAGATTAGCCAGAATCGATTGGCCGAGCGGATTGAGATACGGTAAAACTGGTCGAGATTATATGTAGAGCATTGAGTCAGTGCGAGCACCGTACGTCGTTGGTGTAACTACTATGACACGCGTCCTCCATGCTTCCGTAGATGAAATTTTTAGGGGCTAACAATAGAACAGGGATTGCAGTGGCCTACGGAGGGAGGGAGTCTAATTACCTATAGTTGAAGCGTTTGCAATTCGTTTATGGAAGCTTCCGTGATTCAAAAACCTTGGGGCGCATAACTGCGGGTTTGAATGAAGACAATTCAAGATAAAACTATGACAAACTTTCAAGTGCCTTATGCGCTTTGTGTTTACCAATGTTTGCTTAGCACTAGACGATTTCGATATTTGTGTCCCTACATAAATCTTATTGTAGATGTACACATGTATAGAATTCACTTATACCGTTGTGCAGTAAACAGTATGTAACAGTAACAGTTTAGCCTCATAATAACCAATTGTGGATTACGGTTCGTGTCGGTTTGACTTACAGATGGTTAAAATGATGATCTGCGTAGTATCCGTATTCTCTTTGTGTTGGATGCCGCTAAACGTGTATATTCTCCTGATGATGATCGACCCTGTCACCGTCAGTAACACCCCGTATGTGGGGTATGCGTATTTTTTCTGCCATTGGCTTGCTATGAGCCACACTTGTTATAATCCAGTCATTTATTGCTGGCTGAATGCAAACTTTCGTCAGGGTTTCACCAGGCTGTTCTGTAGCCGAGCTATGCGGGGTAGCCAACGGAAGAACACCTACACCTCTTATGTAAGCTGTAATCAGTCACAGGTACAACAGCTTCATACCATTAATGACAACAATCTCGAGTCTGTGCTACATCGTTGTAACAGCGTTCCAGATATAGACCAGCAGCAGTTAAATAGTGCCAGTGAAGTGCTCGGAAAAGAGCTCAACGGAGCTCCGCCAGCGATGCTCGAGAAACACTGAATTATAGATTAATATAACATGGGCGGGTGGACGAGCGGGCTACTAATTCTACATATATGTTGGGCTGGTAGAAAAAAAAACACTATTCAACCGTTCTCAAGCCAAAATTAAAGCATATACTTTTTATTCTAAAATTATATTATTGAAATGAAAATGCCTTCTTTCGGCCGATGATTTCGTGCCATGTTTCTGGCAACACCATAATCTGGATGAAGAATTATGGTTAGGCGATTTTTGCATCCCTCCATCTGAACCAAATTAGCATCATGGAACAGCAATATGGATTGACATTAGGGAAATTATGCAGAGATCCAAATCGATCTACTTATGCCAGGCGGCAGAAGCTCATAATGCACGATCTCTTTTTAATTACACCGAACGAGTGGCATCACCCTTTTTGGCGTCGCGCTAGGCTTTGCTATATAAATATTTTGTTTCTTTATTTGAATATTATTATTATTTTAAATGATTCAAATTTAAATGATCGACTGCTTTAGAGATGAGTCGATTTTGTCGCATTTCTATAGAGCTGAGTTGAAATGCGATCGCGTAAATTCATGTAGCATTCAAACATCGAGCTCTCTTTATAGCTAGCTTTTTTAAAATGCTTTAAAATAGTCTGGTGGTAAATGTTTTGTTTTTCGGCTATCTCTCTCATCGCTGTTCACGATTTTTCGTTTTTCTTGCTCAACTTTCGCATTAATATCATCAACTTTTTCTGTAGTCTGTAAACCACCACGAAAACCATCTTTCAGATCGAAATTCCTTGAAGGAAAACGAGAGAACCATCTTCTTCTAGCAGCTTCTTCGAATAAAGTATTTTCACTAAGAACAGCCGTAGCTAGAACTTGTACCTTTATCGTAATAAACCTGTGAAATACAGCGAATTTTTGCAGGAATGTTTCTCATCTCCGAGAGGCTTTATCTCAAGTCTGAATGAGGGCTCTCAAATGACACCAACGCCAATATGACGTAACTCGTATTACCTGAAGTCATCTAGCAAGAATAGTGATCAATACTTCAACTTTTTTGACAACCCAATTTATATACACATACTTAACCAGTATACGACGACTGGTATTCTCCCTCTTAGAATCACCCATAGTGAAAATAATTATGTGTAGCTTATATTGGCCCGTACGGACGGTATAACTAATCTTTTTCTATAAAAGTGTTGGCTAATGGATTGATGCACGACCGGAACAGCCGAAGCTATTTCTCTTTATAGTACAGTTTGTGTGGGCTTCATTGACCTGTTCGCAGCCGAATGAGACCATACTCTGGGTGTGTAGGGCACGATAATACCCATTAAACTGCTGTATCTTTGGTGCTTGCTGTAAGAAGCTATGAAACATTATTTCAGATTTTCCATGCTCTTTTTCAAAATTCTTCCTTTTTGCGCGTTCAGGTTCTTCTTTCTTGCTCATACTTCATTTGATGCGCATAATACGTCGCATTTCCCTATCTTTGCGACTTAGGTCTGCTACTGTCCGTATTCTATGGGTGTGGTTGGTGAAATCGCCATTTGTATTATCATGCCAATCCAGAGTGAAGAACCTCGTTTAGTTCTTATCGTTCAAGACTGTCACCATTTTTCTTGCCATTTTCACATCATTGCTGTTCTGATTCTGCAAATTTTCGAATCATCATTTAAATATCTTCCTTTCGCGAGATCGTCCCAAGATAACATCTTAGAAAACATTAATAACTATGTGATCATCTACCAAATACCAGCAGACTTGCGACCGATGTGATCATTCACCAAAGATCAGCTACCAATCCGCATCCCGTATTGTTGATTGAGATAAAGCGGTTGTTCTTTTAAATTACTTTTTGATGCTATAAGACGTTAGAAAGTACACTCTAGCATTTTGAATAAGCTACTAGCTGTCATAGTCTGCTCTTTTAAGCTCGACTGGCCTTGCGACGTATTTACTACCAGGCAGTTTGTATATGCTCATGGTGGGTCCGAATTAATGGCTTCCTGTATGTGGCATGCACGTGCTATCCCTGAACCGCTAAGTTCCGCAGGAATAACCGCACGAACTGTAATGAACAAGCACAGCCCTGCCTGAATGACTAATGTACACCTCGTTAAATGTACTACCGTGACGATCATAAAGAATGCAATTGCGGCTGCCATTCGTTTAAATTCTGAACCAACTGGATCATTAAACGCCAGAGATTATGACTACAAAGGAAGCTAAAAAAGGGGCGTGAAATTTACATTAACTTACACATATTTTAATTGTGGATGAAAGGCGCCTTTTATACATTGCGCCCACACGCACCCGGTAGGCCAGATTAAATTTCATTTAGGACAAGCTTACTGATACTCCCGTAATTATTATTCACCGAAGCCAAAAGGAAGATAATTGCAGGTTTGAGTTTCCTAGCGTATTATACGCCTATCTTTAAAATAAGAGGTCAAGTTCACGGTTTCCGACCTTCAAGATTTTGAATATTGTGCGGCGGTAACCTTTAAGTTTTAACGTTTGATGGATTGGACACAGCATTGCGTATTGCTTAACATACGAATTAGGGATGAGAATGCAGTTAATCAAATGTGATGCAAATTTGTGTTTCCTATTACGTATTTATTATTTTATATAAATTTAAAATAATAAATACGTAACAAGCATATGGTTCCAATTTAGTAGTATTCATTGATCATTTATTTGAACGTAATGTGTGGAACTTATTTCTACTTGTGAATTCCTAACTGTGAGCATGTTTTTTTCGTTCACCACGGGCCAGCCACTCAAACACGGAACCGTTGTTGCTCAGAAAAATAAATAGACTGATAAAGTGGAAACAACACTTTTTGTTTCTGCAGGTTAAGAAAAAAGCTCGGGTGACATTAGATACCAGTTAGATCATAGAGATAATAGCGAAGTTTTCTCAATAACATCATCCGCCATCCGTCTGCCGCGTGATAAACAAAAAACGAACAAACATTCGTGACAACTAATAATACGCCCCAATGAAGACACGCCGTAAAAAAAGATGATACTGATTGGAACAGGATACAAAAAAAGCAGAAGAAGAAGACTAATAGTAGCTAAATTTTGATACGGAATTCGTGTTGACGACGTAAGGAAGTATATAAAGTAATAAATAAAAATAATAAGAATACATAAAAATAAATCATTTGTTGTACATATGTACATAAACCTATAGCGGGGGCTTCGTGTATCACGAAATTGCTATTTTGGCTAAGCAGAGGCTCAATGTTTTACTATAAAATTTTTCCATCAACAGCATGAAATCTTGAGCGTTTCTCTAATTACATGTAAGATTAACAGCTACTGCACCCCATCGAATTAATGTATTGTCAGCTTCTATAAACGGAAGAGTTAGTTATTAACTCTTCCGTTCCTATAGGGCAAACATTCTACCAAAGAAAGGAAAGCTAAACGTTTAAGCTGCATTATATTACGTCGTTTAATGAGAAATTTGAGTTAGTGAACTTATACTTTTCAAATTTTTTTCACAAGCTTGTTTGATTTTCAGTCAAAATATGTACTATTCTTATAGATGGCCTTCTACCATTTAGATAGGAACTTATTTATTCTACTGTTGTTCAAATCTGAAGTATGGGAGCTTATAAAGTGTCGAATAGCCAAAGAATTTGAATAATTTCTAATAAGAAGATGCGTGGATTTCGAAAAAATCTGGTGAATATGGTGAGTATCAGGAGGTGCTAACTGTTAAGTCCTGTATTTTTACTCCTTTGATTATAATCTAAGGCCGAAGGCTGTTTTACGAATAGAGTTGTACCTTTGTTCAGTAATCTTTGTTGCTTAATATGGGGTTGTCCGTCATCATCTTCTCCAATTATTAAAGATGCACTTCAGCGAAAATCGACGAACCAAAACTCATGAAACTATATAGTTGATAACACCTGTGCTACATGATCAAATAGGCACCACTAGTTGCACCGTTGCAGCTGTAAAAATATTTTAACGTAATGACCCGCCGGTTCGACATACTGGTATAACAGCCTGGAATTATTGTAAAAGATAAATAATTTTTCACCATGGTCACAATTTGATACAAGAACGGGTCACTGTTATAACAGGAGAGCAAATAGACGCCTGCTTAAAATGTATAGCACTCGTTTGTCATTTCTTTTTACTTTTTTTTAATTAGACAGAGATAAATAAGTATAGTATTTTTACGCATACCTTATGTTTGCTTATGATGCTTACACTCGTATAGGATCTTATGAGTCGGTTTACGCTACAGCTTTCAGCACTATAATCACCTGCATTCACGATTTTCAAATTCAACATTTCGTTGTCAAAATTTTTTCACGCCCCCGGCTCACGCTATCTGCGCTACCAGATCTCTCACCAGATACAAGGTCTATGCTGTTAAGTGTCTCCACCGCCTATAGTTCCAACATAGAATCCATATTCATAAGGCACTCGCACTCTCTGATTTTCCAAGCTCACATGCATATATGCAAGAAGGTTTACTTTGACAAATGTTACGAAATTTGGTATGATGGTTTGAGTATTATGTAGTAGCAACATAAGTGATATGTAATAAACCCTAACAAATTAAAGAAAAGAAGGAAACTTTTCTACGGTTCTTGTAAACGACTGTTTGACATACCTGAAGAAGAGTAATCCCCGATATAGATATGCAAGCCGTATCTGTTAAATCTTGCACTACCATATTAATACGTTTAGGAAATTACTGTTGGATCTGTTAACCTGCTATCTTTATTAGACCTGCAATGTATAATTTATCTATTCCAGCAACAACGCCATGTTAAAGAAACGCTCGCTTTAAATGATCTATACATAATACGATTACTATGCGCTGTTAACAGTGAAAACTTTAGATGAAGATGCCGGCTGATGATTGACTAATGACAATTAATTCGATTGCACAAAAGGAACCTCATAGGTAATCGCACTGAAGTACGGTTTTTCTCGCTCGTCTTGTATTAAGTACGTCTATGTAATTCTCAAAGTTGGCAGACAAAGCCAATGGATCACGGCAGGTAATGATTATTTTTGCGTCTTGATTAAAACGCTGCATATTAAATTTTCGAAATGTAAAATGAAATTTGCACATACATTGTGAGTCTTTAATAAAACACAACATAATAGCGAACGGATAAAAAGTTTGTGTTAGTTTGTGAATTAATATCAACTCAGCATAACGAGCGGTTTTCTACCGTAATATGTATCTGTGTAGAACGAAAAAGCGAAACATGTTTTTGGGAAAGAAAATAATATCACTAAATGGACACGACTTAAGACCAACCTTTGGCAAAGTTTTACAGAAAAAAACAAACATTACCACGCATAAATTAGCTTTTTGTCAGATTAATTTTTAATGACAAAATATATTAATAGTACAAAATACAGCAAAAGAGTATTCAAAGATTAAGCAAACTTTTCGCTACAAAATTCGTTCATGCTGTTTTCTATGAACACTAGCGAGATTAAACTTGCACCTCGAAACAAAATATTTCCATCTTCCATCTTTTGTAACATTTACATTTTAACTATGCTGTTTGTGTGTTTAGGCTTCCTACTTTTAACGTCTATTAATTCGAAGAGATGTATTTTGATGTAACTGGTTGTTGATTTTGTAACTCCGAAAAATTTTACAGAGTGGTTTTAGAACCCTAGCCAAAGACCCTATAAAAATTGGTGCATATTTATATGTGTATTATAGGTGGGAAGACGATCGAACAGCATAATTGAATAATATATGTATATATACATAGAGAAAGAAAAGAAAGATAGGTCTGTAGCCGTTTTCTTGATTTAATGTTGCCAATAAACGTTACCGTTGTCTAAGACTAAGTGCACATGGGCTGCTGTATGTCCTAACCATTTGCATCTACATTTAGTCTATTTCATGCCCCACATCTTAGTTTGTCTTGTTGATTTAATACTATACGACGAATTTCGTACTTGCAGTAAAGCGACGGGTGTCTATTGGATCGTGACCAGGGCACAAGAAGCCAAAACGTGAAGTGAAGACAGACCGTCTATCTGTGCGCAAAAAGAAGTCATATTATATAACATATCAATAATACCGATATTTTGACGTTTTTTTCTAACTCCTCCATTATTTCTATCCTAGATAGGTCTAAAGTCTTAGGCGAAGGACCGACTTACCGGCTAATGAAGGCGACATACATGGAACGTGATCGACGGGTACAGTTATTTTAAGATCTCCCTCTTTTCCTTTAAACCGCTTGTCCTCTAAGCTGTGCTATGTAAATCTAAACAATTATAATGCCAGACATACAAAAACAAAAGTTTCCGCTTGAATCATATCAGAATTATCCGAGTCTCTACAGTTTCATGGAGTCAAGTATTTTTGTTTCTTTAGAGCATTTATATAGCGAAGTTTTCAGTTTGCCAACTTTTATTAAGGTTTGACCAACTTAGGTGGGATTAGGTTCATTTCATTTTCTTTCGACCTCATGAGTTGCTTTGGTTTATTTGACTGTAATATTTAACTGTTCTGTCCTATTCTATAGCTTCTTGCAAAAAATTATGGTGTTCACCTTTTTATCTCAGGTACTGATATTGTACAAAAGCAACCCTTTATTGACTGTAAGAGCAATGACGCGCATATGGTAAATAAGCTCGCGTGGGATCCACGTGGTTGAATAAGTTCTCATTGCTGCAGAGAACTCCTGAAATCATTAAGTCGAATTTTCACATGATGAAGAATCCTGCGGTTTCTCATCCTCATCCTTCTCTAGCTGTTTGGAGCATAATTTGCAGTTTAAGTTAAGCTTCTCAGCTCCGAACCGCTGAAACTAGTTCACATGGACGCTGTCAGATACTGCTGCGTATTAGGCTTCAGTCTCTTATAATATAGATCCAGATTGGGAGGCCTAACTAAATACACAGAGTGGGGTACGAGGTATTAATGGAAGAGTGCTATAGCTCCGACCTTTGTGTCAATATCAAAAAAGACATTCTATAAATAAATGAAAACTAGTCAACTTTCTGAAAGTTTTTAAATCGTATAGCTCATGCCGATTTTTTGGAAAAGCTTGAACATAGTGCTAATATCCCTACATGCTAAAGGTCAGTTGCCTGTGATAAACCTAATATACATTACTTTACCTGGATTAAAATTAGTTGATACAAAAATACTGACCTAATCTAAAAAGAGAGTGAAAACAAAGGAGCAGCGTTATATGAAACGACTTTTCCAAAATTTTATTGATTGAAACTAACGAATTTGGTTAACACAGTTTGAACTTACCTTTTACGCACACTTATACATACATGCACGCATATCTCATCTAGATAACTGTAAAGATTGCAGTATTATTAGAGAGAAAGAAAGATTTTAACGTTTCTAGTAGATACGTGCTATTCATTTGGCTTTCATACAGCGTGCAGCATAAGGTAGCCCATGCTCAAGGAATGAAATATGCTGATGGAATTAGCGGGTCAACTGCAACCTATCATTGCCAAGTTTTGCGTCCCGGCATTCTACAGATTCGAAATGCTTGGGTAAAGATCACTATCAACCCTTGTTTTACTATTGTCAGCGTTGTCTTTCACTGCCCATATTGCTAAGCAGTAAAAAACAGGAAAAAAACTAAGATTGAAAATAGAGTTTAATAATCTCTAATGGAATATGAATGGAACCGGTAACGTACGGCAATCCGCAGATCACCGTTCGTTATAGGTTCCGTCTGTTAAAAGTATTGCTTCTGTCATTTTGCTCAGTAATAGTAAACTAAATAAATCAATGTCATCTATCTTTTTAATAACTTTACTGACAAACAGAAACAAGATAAATATGCGCCTATAGTATGATACGTTTTAGTTAAGTCAAATGATTTTATAGCCGTCCCTAGCTGGATGTTACCTTGGACCCTATTACAATTCGTTGAAATTAACCATGCAACATATTAAAAAGTAATAGAATTCTTAGCACATTCCAAATAAAAAAAATAAAAGTAGTAGAGTGTATGTATTGTATAAATGTCGTGCAGATTTAACAAGAGTTCGGAAGGTATTCAACAAGAAATATTTGAGGTTATTGTTAAAAAAAATAATTTGTACAAATCTTATGTCTTTTGGACAAGTAAATGGAACAATACCAACAATTGATTTTTTTGGAGGTTCTTTTGTAGTGACTTTTTGCCCTTGACCAATGCACAAGAGCCAGGACTGCGTAACAGTTTTCGACCTTTATTACCCCTAGGCCTTTTACCGCTATTGGGACCCTGGGTCCCGCTTGTTCGGCCTCGTAGTCATGTGTCCCCTACAGTTCGGCTACGGTCCTTCTGCTGCTCCGGCTACAATGGAAACGGCTTCCCACTTCTAAAAAAACATCTCGTCAGGAGAACGATCTTCGAAAAAAATGTTCAGCACGGATGTTCAGATTCTAACATGTGATTTACGCGAAGTTGTGCTGTGACACAACTTTGCACCAGTTTGTGCCTCAAGATCTAAGGTAAAAACAGATCGACTAGGTAGTAGTCAACGGGTATTTTTTACCTAGCAATAGCATTAAGGAGTAGGAGATTGGTTAGAATTCTTAGATAAGGGGTTACTTAAACCATATTTGGAAACTAGGCAAATGTTAAATATATTAAACGTGTGTATCTGTACAAGATGTGACGTAATATGTCTCATGCGTTGCAATATCATCGACGAGCAGTCTCTTCTAGCAGGTGCGCTGATTTTTAAATATAAAATGTTCGAATTTCCACGTTTATATTGTCTAAGTGTATTGTTCCGAGCGTATATATCTGTATAATTGTTGAACGATGTAGAATTTTAAACATGTATCGATGTATCAAGAAACCTCAAATATATAGTTATCGTATGTAAGCAACAGTCGAATAATGTAAACTCACTCACACGTGAAAACCTCATGCTGAAAACATATTAAACTGTTGTAAAAGTGTCTTTAAATTATGATGATCTTTTTGCTAAAAAAAATTCGGGTTAAAACGATGCCTTGGCTCTGAAGTTACTTTGTCGTATGAACTAAGCACCGAGCGTGTATTTTGTTTCTTAGCGAAATGTGTTACTTTCCCATCGATTAGGTAGACCGCTATTTGTCACTTCCGCGCTCGGCAATAGCGCATAGATAGGCTGGCAGTCGGAGAAGGACTCGCACACGTACAACGCCTGAACTCAGTTCAGTTATCATCTATAAATCGGATCGTACGGAATCCATCGAATTACGCAGTGCCTCGTTAAATATAACACAACTAGTAGAAATTGCTAAACGCTCGGTCCTCCCTGTTTAACTACACTTCCGTGAGCATGACCAATCATTATTCGTTCACGTGAATTGGTTCTTAATCAAGATACTTTATTTGATCTCGAGTAAAGTATAGCAAAACTCAGTGATCTTATCTACGCTAATGCTTCGGTTGCGTAGGCTCTGACGAAAATCAAATATGAAAAGTTTAGGAACAATTTCTAGGACGGATTTTCTAGTTTAGACTTACTTAACATGTTAATATAGTGACACGTTTTTGGTACATAACCATGCTCCTAGCTATCAGATCACTACAACTTTTTCTCTGCTGTGACTTCATTGCACCTGACAAATCTATTTTCAGAATCAAATCATATTGTTGAGAATTCCTATAGACGTCCAGTGAGTACACATTGACTGAACATGCTTCTATACTGACAATGAAGATCTCAAATACGCATGCAATGAAACATAGAACATAACATGCTTTCCGTACCTGTCAGTTTAGCCAAGAGTGAAGGGATGAACAATCGCGGCCAACACGACCTGTCACGTCGCCTTAGTGCGGCCTGTTACTAGGCCGTTCTGTAGCTAAGTTATACCTTCACTAGGGCGCAAACTAGTGGCTGGATCCATTGCACTGACGAATTTATGAAACGACGGGTAACATCCAGAGGAAATGACTTTCATGCTCTTTATCGAAAAAAAGAATCTCGTATACAGCGGGAACTGTGACTAAGGCGAGCGCTGATAACTTTCTTCTTTAGAGCTTTTGTTTCAGCATTTGCGGCCGGACAGTGCTGTTAATGCTACATTATGTCTATTGGATTTACCATTATATTTTATTGAATCAGAAGTGGGTCTTAGGGTTCGTCTTAGATTTTGTTAGAAGTCAAGTAATAGTTGGAGCAAAAGCCCCGCTGTGATCTGATACTAGATACGGTTACAAATAAGGCTTCGTTATACTCTATTCGTTCATTTTCATTGCGTAACTGGCAACTGGAATACACTTTGTTATTTGGTTAGTCAGAAATTAAGCTGACGTCATGATGGGCATCAGATCAAACCTAAACTATTCAAAATCACTCCCACTACAACTGAATAAGGCATAAAAAATAAGAATAGAATTTGGATTCCATATGTTGTACGTTTCACCTTTAGCTTCACGTTTCACCTATCGGATGAAATTCTTGGTGTTGGAGAAAAAATATTTTGGTTCAAATGGATTGAGTTCATACGGTTGACTTTGAATCCCAGAAAAATATCTCTATATTTCTATATACCTGTGTATTAAAATGACAATACATAAACGATAAAGGCTTTCATGTATGCAGTAGCCAGGCAGTCATTCCCTTTAAGACAGTACAGAAAGCACACGGGCAAACGACATGTTTCTTCTAGGGTTAAGGGCTTCTAGCTTATTAGTTTCAAGCTTAAAAGAAACTTTAGGCAATCCAATATTGTCAAGATAAGGCATGCTTACGGCCAATGAATCTCTTTGCCTTCGATCAGCACTAACATGCAGAGCCGAGGTCGCGCTTGAGAAGAATAAACTTATATATGCATACCTAGCCTACTCACACACATTTTAATAGGATGAAGGTTACTTGTAGACTTCCAGCCTTGTCAGCTGTTGAAACGATGAGTATATGTGTATTGTGTTTGTGTTTGCATTAAAAGCGATTATTTAAGATATAATTTCATATGATTATGTTTTACGTTGGTCTGTTTGCTTGGTCTCGTAGAGTAGATATGTGATATAACTTACGGCAGACCCAAATATCTAATACTATAGGACGAAAGGGTTAACACTGAAAGAAAATCTCCCATAAAGTGCTCCCATAAAGCTAATCAGCAAAAAGATGTTTAGTATACAAATACTGTAACGTTATTTTTGAATCTATCGTCCTATCTATTCTGCTATAGGAAAGCCTTATACAGAAAAAAATAAGGAAATAATAAACAATTAAACTTTGTACATACTAAGCATTTAATTAAGCTTATCTCTATTTTTGGTTGATAGTCTAGTAATCTAGTACTCAAATGTTGCGATCCCAACAGGAAACTGCATCAAAATAGGGATCGTT
Organism: Varroa jacobsoni; assembly: GCF_002532875.2. Taxonomy (NCBI): domain Eukaryota; kingdom Metazoa; phylum Arthropoda; class Arachnida; order Mesostigmata; family Varroidae; genus Varroa; species Varroa jacobsoni. The sequence continues at coordinate 443,649 of NW_019213669.1, forward strand.
TTCATGAAACTCCAGAATGGAACAGCTCTACTAATTCGAACATTAGGTTAAACATTTAGGGTGCAAAAGTGCTAGCTTTAGTCTCTAATTATACATAGATTTTTGAAGAACCTTTCCATTGGGTATTAAAAAAATACGTCTTCTACTGAAGCAAATATTAGGAGCAAAACGCTGATCTGAAAGTCTGAAACAACTCTTCGCTCTCGTTTCGCCAAAGCTTACAGCCACCAAGGTTATTTCACCATTTTAAAACTGGTCTTCAAGCAATCGTTGTCATACTTTGCCGTTTTGACGAATTATATCGCGTCGACATATTTGTTAACACACGAAATGCTTCTGTGGCTAAAAGACACAAAAAAAGAGTTCTGAATACTCTATCCAGAGACATGCCAAAAATGGCCAAATTAGGTCATGCTCCTGTTCATTCAAAGTAAAAAGTCCGACAAAAACATATCTAATTTATCATGACGCGATGCCCCGTCGTACGCTGTAAAAGTCAACGGTGACAATATCGTACGTTGCTGAGCACATTTTATCTCTCCGCACTTCAACAGGAAATACCTGAGAGATTTACAGACCGACAAGAAGAAGGAACCTTTCATGAGGGGCGCCTCAATACGGGGGAATCCCACGAGGCTAGGCACAAAACGGCTTCCTAAACAAGCCTGCGGGGCAAAACTTTCGATAAACAAAATGGCGCAGTGAAACAAAGCTGAGCCAAAACACTGGGCGTCAGAAGCTTGCAAAACATCGTACTTTTTCGGAGGAGTTCATTTCACATTTAAGGCTAAACACAGTATGGGGTAAGGATGTAAAAAATTAATCTTATGAAAAGAATCAAAACAAGGATGGGCGCAGGTGATTTTCTATGGAAGTTTTGTAAACGTTTTTAAATTAATAATACAACTTTGTCGTAAGATCATTTGAAATGCCTTTGATGTCAAAATGGGAAAATGCACAGCACTCATTCTATAGAGTGTAATAAAGATATATAGAGTCCTAGGATCGAGATTAAGCACATTGAAACTTAAACATTTTTAGATCATGCTCATACTCGAATATTTAGTGATTCAGTGGATCGCCAATGTATCAGTGATATTTTTATTATTTTTAAGTACATTAAATATTTTTGAGCCGACTACCTTATTCTAGTCAAACTCTATGAAAATAGTTTTTAGATAGAGCTTCGGGTTCTTCATTTCAAGTTCCTAAATATAAATCAAACGGTTCGGGCTATTAATATGACTGGTACTCGCAAAGTACATGGGTAGAGCAATTTTTCCGGACCGATTCACACTGCGAAATCAATCATAGTATTTAAAGCAACTTTGACAATTTTTGCTCGCTAAATAAAACCACTCATAGAACTTATGGAAAAATATATATTAAAACAATTATAAAAAAAATATATATTTGTGTTATACTGTGTAGTATTCGGTAGCAACGGTCCTTTGGGTTAGCGAAACTGCAACTTGTACACAAAAAAAAAATGCAAAAAAAAATATGCGATTACATGCTTTACAAGTATTTAATTTGTTAAAATTTTTTTTACTTTGGTTTAGATGAAAAATGTTATTACTTTTTAAAATAATGCCTTCGAGGTTTCTCGTACCGCTTTATAGCTACTTAACAGGGCCATGACATTCACATATCATTCTTATTACGGCATTTTCTTGTTTACTATTAGCATATATGAGCAGACCTGCGTAAAAAGCACTCTTTTTAACATCTGCCTCCAACTAGCTCTACTTTGAAGACTCAATACTGCAATAAAGATCACTCACAGAAATAAGGATAAGCAGAATAAGGGACAGGACAAGCAGCAACAGGGTGATCACAAAAACATTTTCCACGAATTGTATAGCCTCAAACAGAGCGTACCGTTGATTATTCTTCTGGGTATCAAGACCCCATTAAATTGATTCGGATAAATATTGCAATAATCAATAATTACGGTTATTAAAACCATATATATATGTTTATTTTTTATGATTATTTTATAATTATATTAACAAATGATTGCTAAATACGCATACAACTACTGGCATTGATTTATTTTTCGAAGATGCTTAGGTCAGAATTAATAGATGTTAATTAATAAAGTGCTGAAAAAGTTTTAAGACACGAACAAACCTGTGAAATGATCGCTCTTCAGTGTTTACTATGTTAACCGCAACAATACTTCGCGCAAAGCATAAGGAGAATGTCCTATTTTACTCACTGGCTGTTGACATAAATATTCCTCCATTGCAACTCGTATCCTATGGCAGAGGGGTCAGTTGTTGGCTACGCGTAAATATATTACGTCAGCTTACAGCTATTTCGTCGTCAATAGTGGTGAAATCTCTTGAGGGAAGAATAGAATAGGGAACGAATAGAACTCTCTCGTTGTCTTGTCTGCACTTTTACCAGCACTAGAGCAGGAAATCGGGCAGTGTTTAAATAGGTGGTGTCTTCATAGCTTAAATGCGGCGCAGCTTCCAACAAACAGTCTCAGAATTATGAGTGCAAATGTTGCGTAAATACTACTCGCAGTGGCTAAATTGGTACCGCTCAAGATTGGCCCTTCCAAGCCTCAAAAACAGACAACTTGCCATCAGATTTGAAGCTCTAAATATTTGTTAAAACAGACGAAACGACCTACTGCGTCAGTGTTGAAGCTGTGGTCCATTGATCGAAATTAGGGTTGACACGCCTGTCAAAGACCATTGGAACCGAATGGACACAAACTAATTGGCGAGCAAAACAAACTCAAATATTATTTCAACGTAATGGTTTCGTCATTATCAGCAATCATTTAAATCATATAAACTCGGCTAAATATTTGTGGGCCTTATGTGGACAGCAGTATCAAAGCTGCAATATCACGAATATTTATTGATTAGAAAAGAACAGAACACGCCCATAAATCCAGAACTGCATGCCTGCTTTATCGATAACAGAGCATAAAGCTATTCTTGCAATGTTAATGCTCATGGCCGAGTGCTTCCTACTAAGCCTGTCACATAGGGCTTCCGCAAAAAAAATAGCAATGCCTTTACTTAGACTTACGTTTAAAAAAGGTCATAATGAATGGAATTATAATCGAAAAATTCTGCGAATCGTTCCCGGATCTCAGCCAGTGATACCGGTAAAACAAATATGACAGGCTCAAAAAAGTGTGTTTCGCTTTAAAATATTGATCTATGTTTAGTAGATTCATGATTTAAAAAAAAAAAAACTACTTGAAATATGGCGTCACATAAACTACGCTCTCGAAACACGGAACTACGTCGAATACGATTCTGCTGTTCTCTGTAAATACGAACTATCAGGAGGCGTTTTTCTGCACGCATATAAGTAAAACTCCTTCAAAAATTACGTTCAGTCTTCAGCACTAACTATCATTCTATGTCAAGAGAATTTAAATTAAAAATTTTTAGACATTAAAATTGCTCGTCCTTTAGTATTTCGATTTGTTGAGATAATAATATTATGGCTTTCCATCTTTCGCTGAAGTTCGTTAGCAACTTGTGATGATAACGCTTGACAGATAAGATTGTGCCAAAGGACAGTTATTCGAAAAATGGTTTGCCGATATATTAGGGTGCTTCCCAATAATAAAGCGAATTTGTTTCAGAAGCTTGACTCGATATAAACTGCTCTTTCATAAAGTCCGTTTATATTAGAGTAGCTATACGACCAAACAGCTGAGGCTTATCGATTCTGAAGGTAGTAGTTAAAAAACGTAAAAATTGGCACTTTATGTTTATCTTGAGTGTAGGTTCACAAAGGCCGGCTTCTGTTAAAGCTTTTGTCTCTAATAGTTGTAAAATGGGCATAAATACGCGGTTATTTTTCAAAATTTTCTAAAAACCCTGATATGGAAAACATTTCGCTTTAGCCATCTAGACAGAACATGTAACGATACCCACATACTCTGTTAATGATATGCCAAAACGGGTTAGTTTGTACCTAGTACATTAACAAAATCTCTAGATGCCAAATCGTTTTTAACCATCGATCACGTTAAATGTCTTCTCTTTGTAAACATGCTAGATCACTGCCTTATACATACGTTTCACTATCTCAGACAGCAAGCGTCTGCTCAACATTCGTTGTAGCTACAATTACTTGAACTCAGAGCCACACTGACTCTTGATTCTTCTGCAAGCTCAGGCTATTCAACGTGATGGAATGTTAAATACACATTTACTCTAATGAGATACAAATGAATTAACTATAATAAGATGGGATATTTTTAGGAGGTGTACCATTAAGACGCTGAACGTGTTAGTTTTCGCTAGCCATAATTTCATGTAATAAAAATGGCGATCCTCGAGCGTCAGACGCGCCTGTTACATCCAGCATCACCGGCTAGATAAGGAGGCAATTAGATAATATAACGTCCACTTATCTGCGTTCTTTATTCACTGCCCCCCCGAATTCCCGCAGAATAACAAGTAAGGAAATCTTGAAATGCCATGAATAGCTTCTATTATTGGAATATAGTATGAACAAAAGCTATGTTTTACATTCTATGCAACAGGCTTATCGCTTATCGTCTATGTAACTATTGTTACTATTTATGTCGGTATACGTATGAAGAACCGGTAATTCAACTGTATAAAGAGAAATCTTTAGTAAAATTCATCAAGCACACCTTAACGTAGAACACGCATTGAAGTTATCAGTAATCGTCCCAGGCGTGTATAACACATAGAGTAAATAGGTTTGCCGCAGCCGCAGTTGCCGTGTGCAACCTCTGCCAACGGTTACTTTGAAGCAAATCGAACTCAGACAAGTGTCCGTCAAAGTGGTCAACGCAAATGTCGGCATCTACTTGAAATCCTCATTCAACGTCGTCAACCAACCATACTGATGACCATAAAAAGCAAACAAAAACTTTGCCGTGTTTCTATTTAATAGAAAATACGCCGTCTCATTAACCTAATCAATAGGCCCTCCTCAAGCAGTTTTCATTATAGTAGACCTTATCAGTCCCAAACTAAAACTAAAAGTCTTTCATGATTGTTTTTGGTCGGTGCACAGGCTGCCCTATTGAGCGTGAATGGGCTACGTCATCTGATTTTAGCTCATCTTTTCGGTAAACTCATAAATTGTTAGGATTTAGTCTCTTTTTTCACCAATGCCGGCAACAATCTCAGATATATCCTGCTACTCATTCACACTGAGATGCATTCTCCTTTGAAACCCACCGACCTACACAAGTTTGTCTGAACAAAGTTTTTCTTTTCAGCTAACTCAATTGGAATGTGATCGTGGCAAAAATCTGTGAAAGAATTACTTTGAACCTTCATCTTTGAGACGCACTTTTAACTTTGTTTGTTTTCTGCTGTTTGATGTTATTGCATTGAACACACAGGGCGGAACTGAGCAGAGGGAAAAGCACCACAAGAACACATTATAAGTAGTCGTCCGATTACAGGGCGATCCAAGTGATTTGGCCCGTCTGTTGTAGCAGGCGTGGATGCATCTACCTGTTATTCTTGAGGCTAGAAGAAAATAAGTTTTTTTTTTTTGTCACGGCGAAAATGGTATATCGTTTTCATAATTTAGATAGATTTAGCGCGATATGAATCCTGCCAAAGCTAGAAACTTCTTCTTTATTCGAATTCAACGGTACATGGTATTGGCAATTTGTATGCAGTTTCTGAAAAACTCAGTTTCGATAGTACTAAAACACTCGAAAACAGTACTAAAACTATTCAAAATGGCTTAAGAAGCTATTATTCATATATCAGAATCTCTGATATAGAAGTAATACCGTTTTGGAAACGAGAATATCAGTCGCCAATTCGCTCGTCTAAATAAACTTCAATGGTGAATCCTTTTAGACTTTTTTGCGCCTCCTAAGCGTTTCGACCGTTTTAAGTTCTTGTATTATCTCTCGGCCTGATCTCAGCTCAGAATTTCATTCTTCTAGAAGTTGTTTATTTTGATTATTTAAACGACACTTTAGCGAGTTTGCACGATTGTCGAGAAATGTTACTAGCAGATTAAAGAATAAACATCATAAAATGAGCGATTCAAATTCTGAGTTGAAGCTATGATCACTATCAATGGTGGTTAGGGATGTGACGTTTAGCACATGCTTTGGTGAATGTATGTAATTTCTTACATACAGTCTCAAAAAACTTTGAGCTTAAATGGATCGCCTTGTATAAATCTTGCTCCTATTTGTGTTTACAGTAAGAAAGCTTAACTTACTAAAGACATTTTTGCTGATGTCTTCGTTTCTACTTAGTGTCATTGAATTAAATACATTATAGAGTAGAAGATTGTCGTATTTGCACAAAAAGGGTGTGTGCGTAACCGAGAAATATCATGTATTACTAAGAACGTGCATCACTAAGATATCAATAATAGATTTTGGTGGAGGACTATCTATCCGCATTTGTCTACTCGTTTGGCGCGCATAAACGTTGTTTATCTGTTCAGCTCGCGCTATGGCCTAAGAAAGAAAATAGAAAATCTAGCGTTGATCCAATCTCACAGGCTGTTCAATAAGATAGGACGAAAACGAATAGGTTTTTACTATCTAAGAGAGCAAAGATTCGGGTGTGCGAAACGTATGCTCTGCTTTGTGCCTGCTGCTCTGTACCACAACAAGACCAGTAGACAATCGTGTGATAAACGCAGCAGCGTTTGCGATGACGAAACGATACTGTTTGCAATAATGTTTGTTTTTGGAACCTTACAATTTACATAACGAGTTGATTTATTACAGTGACGCTCTGCAAGGGTAGCACAAAATATTATGGTAGAATAGTACGATTATTTGTCACTGTAGTTTTCTATTTGATATCAATGTAAGTAAGGTTCTCTCGGCAAAAGCGGCACAAGACTTAGAACAAGAACAAGTAATGCGCATTATCAGCAATATAAACATAAAGCTAACGAAATTCTGAACGAGACTGTTCCTAGCGTTTTTGATCATCGCGGTAGTCACCGTAGTCCGACTTTCAGGGTAAGCACGTTTTGGGCGACATATTGTTTTTAGGCTCTCTTCTTCGTTGAAAAAACAGTCGAGTGTAAGAGTGTACTATTAATTTTACGTAGCTACGTTGAAAACTATGTTTAACTTACCTGGTAGCTGTTCATAGATCGTATAATACGTGAATAGCAAACCACAAAAACTACTAGTTACATTGCTTTTTACTATTTAACTTGCGTCTTTTTTCCAATATCTTTTCTTCATGCATGTTTGATATCAGATTCATAAATACGCATACGACTACTGAATATTGCCTATATATATTACCAAAATTTCTACCGAAAGTTATTTACACTCTTAGATTGATAAGCAAATATTTGAGCTACAGGATTTTTGGACGGTGCAGATCATATGTGCCGATCAAAAGTGTTATGGAATTTGTCCGGAATAGAATGCCCAAAAACCCTCTCTTGTTATTTTCTGCGCACGATTAGGAAACCACGCGAAGGAGAACGCTTTGCAGAATATATTAACGGAGTGTTTAAATACTAGAAAAGTGATAAAAACTTTATATATATAATTTTCCCTATGATGGCTTTGCGGGTAACGTACTGGACTGCTAATTTCGGGGGGTACGTTCTTGTATAGATGCGAACCCCGGCATAGACACACTTCGTTTTGTGGCGAAAGGCCAACAGCGATACCGGACGAAAAACTCATATGTGGTATGTTCTGTCCGTTTTAAATTCGGTAGAGTTATTCAATTTGTTTATTCATTTTATACTTAGTCAGCTGTAGTCTATTAAGGAGGCTTTCTTTACAAAGAAACAAGGCCTCTATACAGTTTATTTGTGATGCACACACATGCAAATATGTGCGTATACTACCTTACCCAACTCCAACAGACCGCGTTTGTCGCTACGACATTCGTTCCTGGTAATAGATAGATGAAGATTTGTTTTGATCGTTGATACTGTGGCGTAAATTTAGGACATGACATTTACAAAGGTGATAAGAACTAATCGGGTCAATAGGAAAGGTCAAAATTTATCAAAGTATCACGTTTTGTTGCGTACGCAAACGGCAGGTCGAGGCTGCCCGCAATGCAAAATCGACAACTTTTTGGGAGGTTGAAATCTCATTGAACCTCCCAAAAAGCTAACAGCAGTCTTTTAAGTTTAAATGAAGCGAATATGAGGAGTTGTGGAGCAAATAATCCAATTAAAGGGTCCATTAGCGAGATCTTCAAATGGTCCAATGAGAAATTTAATTATCCTGCTATTTAGTGGGTCTAGCTGGATGTATCAATACATGACACGTTTCGCATATAAGCAAAATCGAAATTGTGCGTTATATCTAAGCACATGCAGGCAGGTTTCTATATAGATGAACAGTTCTAATGGACGACGCGCGTCTCAGCAATGAGACGCCTTTCAGCTGTAAATGGCCATTTATTTTCAGGTGGTACTTATCTGAGTGCATTCTTTTACCATTTCGAGACACCTTCAGATGAACTTTGTATGCTAGCCGGTTGAATACAGAACGTCCTTTACATACTTTTTGCACTTGCAGTTCATCGTGCTGGTCGAGGGACTAGGCCATACGAAAGTCTTGACAATATATATTGCTTTAACAAAATAACTCCGACGGTGATCTAGTCATTACGCTAGGAATCAATACAGTATACTAATAGCAATAGTAATTGCCGACATAACGATGTTACTGAGATGCCTTAGTTTTTCTTAACAACATGCATCTAATCATTATCATCTACACATATATAACATATGGGT